>NW_027457705.1:0-147500 GCF_050624435.1 Tenrec ecaudatus
GAGCCCAAGGCCTGGGGTGCCCCAGCCCTTAGGCTTAGGGAGCCCCAGACCGGGGTCGCCCTAGCCCTTAGGCTTTCAGAGCCCCAGGCCCGGGGCGCACCAGCGCTTAGGCTTTGGGAGGCCCAGGCCTGGGGCGCCCCTGCCCTTAGGATTAGGGAGCCCCAGGCCTCGGGGCACCTAGCCCTTAGGCTTATGGAGCCCCAGGCCTGAGGCGTCCCAGCCCTTAGGCTTAGGGAGCGCCAGGCCTGGTACGCCCCAGCCCTTAGGCGTAGGGAGCCCTGGCATGGGGCGCCCCAGCCCTTAGGCTTTGAGAGTCCCAGGCCTGGGGCGACCCCCCCTTAGATTTTGGGAGCCCCGGGCTGGGGCGCCCCCGCCCTTAGACTTTGGGAGCCCCAGGCTGTGGCGCCCAAGCCTTTAGGCTTTGGGACCCACAGGGCTGGGGCGCCCCAGCCCTTAGGGTTTGGGAGCCCCAGGCCTGGGGGGCCCCAGCCCTTAGGATTTGGGAGCCCCAGGCTGGGACGCCCCAGCCCATAGTTTATGGGAGCCCCAAGCCTGCGACACCCAGCCCTTAGGCTTTGGGAGCCCCAGGCCTGGTACGCCCCAGCCCTTAGGCGTTGGGAGCCCCAGGCCTGGTACGCCCCAGCACTTAGACTTAGTAAGCACTGGCCTGGGGTGCCCAGCCCTTAGGCTTTGGGAGCCCCAGGCCTGGGGCGCCCCAGCCCTTAGGTTTTGGGAGCCATGGGCCTAGGGCGCCTCTGCCCTTAGGCTTTGGGAGTCCCGGGCCTGGGGCACCCAAGCCCTTAGGCTTAGGGAGCCCCAGGCCTTGGGCGCCCTAGCACTTAGGCTTAGGGAGCCTCTGGCCTGGGGCGCCACAGCCCTTTGTCTTAGGAAGCCCAAGGCCTGGGGTGCCCCGACCCTTAGGCTTTGGGAGCCCCAGACCTGGGGCGTCCCAGCCCTTAGGATTTGGGAGCCCCAGCCCGGGGGTGCCCCAGCCGTCAGGCTTTGTCAGCCCAAGCCTGGTGCGACCCAGCCCTTAGGTTTTGGGAGCCATAGCCTGGGGCGCCCTAGCCCTTAGCCTTTGGGAGCCGTAAGCCTGGGGCGCCCCAGCCCTTAGGCTTTGGGAGCCACAGGCCTGGGGTGCCCCAGCCCTTAGGATTTGGAAGCCTCAGGCCTGGAGCGCCCCAGCCCATAGGTTTTGGGACCCCAGGCCTGTGGCTCCGAGCCCTTAGGCTTTGAGAGCCACACGCTTGGGGCGCCCCAGCTCTTAGGCTTAGGGAACCACTGGCCTGGGGCGTCCAAGCCCTTAGGCTTTGGGAGCCCCAGGCCTGGGGCGCCCAGCTCTTCGGCTTAGGGCGCCACAGGCCAGGGGCGTTCCAGCCCTTAGGCTTAGGGAGCCCATGGCCAGGGACCCCCCAGCCCTTAGGATTTGGGAGCCCCAGGCTGGGACGCCCCAGCCCATAGGTTTTGGGAGCCCCAGGCCTGGGACGCCAAGTCCTTAGGCTGGGGGAGCCTCAGGCCTGGGGCGCCCCAGCCTTTAGGCTTTGGGAGCCCCAGACATGGGGCGTCCCAGCCCTTAGGCTTTGGGAGTCCCAGACATGGGCGCCCCAGCCCTTAGGCTTTGGGAGCCCCAGGCCTGGTACGCCGCAGCCCTTAGACTTATGGAGCCCCTGGCCTGGGGCACCCCAGCCCTTTGGCTTTGGGAACCACAGGCCTAGGGCGCCCCAGCCTTTCGGCATAGGGAGCTCCAGGCCTGGGGCGTCCCAGCCCTTAGGATTTGGGAACCCCAGGCCTGGTGCGCCCAGCCCTTAGGCTTTAGGAGCCCCAGGCTTGGGGCCCTCCAGCCCTTAGGCTTAGGGAGCACCAGGCCTGGGGGGACACAACTCTTCGGCTTAGGGAGCCCCAGGCCTGGGGCGTCCCTGCCCTTAGGCTTTGGAAGTCCTAGACCTGGGCACCCCAGCCCTTAGGCTTAGGGAGCCCCTGGCCTGGGGCGCCCCAAACCTTAGGCTTTGGGAGCCCCACGCCTTGGGCGCCCCAGCCCTTAGCTTTTGTGAGCCCTAGGCCTGGGGCGTCCCTGCCCTTAGGCTTTGGGAGCCCAAGGCCTGGGGTGCCCCAGCCCTTAGGCTTAGCGAGCCCCAGACCGGGGTCGCCCTAGCCCTTAGGCTTTGAGAGCCCCAGGCCCGGGGCGCCCCAGCGCTTAGGCTTTGGGAGACCCAGGCCTGGGGCGCCCCAGCCCTTAGGATTAGGGAGCCCTAGGCCTCGGGGCACCCAGCCCTTAGGTTTATGGAGCCCCAGGCCTGGTACGCCCCAGCCCTTAGGCGTAGGGAGCGCCTGGCATGGGGCGCCCCAGCCCTTAGGCTTTGGGAGTCCCAGGCCTGGGGCGCCCCCGCCCTTAGATTTTGGGAGTCCCGGCCTGGGGCGCCCCCGCCCTTAGGCTTTGGGAGCCCTAGGCCTGGGGTGCCCCAGCCCTTAGGCTTTGGGAGCCCCAGGCTGGGGCGCCCAAGCCTTTAGGATTTGGGACCCACAGGGCTGGGGCGCCCCAGCCCTTAGGGTTTGGGAGCCCCATGCCTGGGGGGCCCCATCCCTTAGGATTTGGGAGCCCCAGGCTGGGACGCCCCAGCCCATAGGTTATGGGAGCCCCAAGCCTGTGAAGCCCAGCGTATAGGCTTTGGGAGCCCCAGGCCTGGTACGCCCCAGCCCTTAGGCGTTGGGAGCCCCAGGCCTGGTACGCCCCAGCCCTTAGACTTAGGGAGCACCTGGCCTGGGGCGTCCCTGCCCTTAGATTTTGGGAGCCCCGGCCTGGGGCGCCCCAGCCCTTAGGCTTTGGGAGTCCTAGGCCTGGGGCGTCCCTGCCCTTAGATTTTAAGAGCCCCGGCCTAGGGCGCCCCCGCCCTTAGGCTTTGGGAGCCCTAGGCCTGGGGTGCCCCAGCCCTTAGGCTTTGGGAGCCACAGGCTGTGGCACTCAAGCCTTTAGGTTTTGGGACCCACAGGACTGGAGCGCCCCAGCCCTTAGGGTTTGGGAGCCCCATGCCTGGGGGGCCCCAGCCCTTAGGATTTGGGAAACCCAGGCTGGGACGCCCCAGCCCATAGGTTATGGGAGCCCCAAGCCTGCGACGCCCAGCCCTTAGGCTTTGGGAGCCCCAGGCCTGGTACGCCCCAGCCCTTAGGCGTTGGGAGCCCCAGGCCTGGTACGCCCCAGCCCTTAGACTTAGGGAGCACCTGGCCTGTGGCGCCCCAGCCGTTAGGCTTTGGGAGCCCCAGGCCTGGGGCGCCCCAGCCCTTAGGTTTTGGGAGCCATGGGCCTGGGGCGCCTCTGCACTTAGGCTTTGGGAGCCCCGGGCCTGGGGCACCCCAGCCCTTAGGCTTAGGGAGCCCCAAGCCGTGGGCGCCCCAGCACTTAGGCTTAGGGAGCCCAGGCCTGGGGCACCACAGCCCTTTGTCTTAGGAAGCCCAAGGCCTGGGGTGTCCTGAGCCTTAGGCTTTGGGAGCCCCAGACCTGGGGCGTCCCAGCCCTTAGGATTTGGGAGCCCCAGCCGGGGGCGCCCCAGCCGTTAGGCTTTGGCAGCCCAAGCCTGGTGCGACCCAGCCCTAGGTTTTGGGAGCCAAAGCCTGGGGCGCCCTAGCCCTTAGGCTTTGGGAGCCGCAGGCCTGGGGCGCCCCAGCCCTTAGGCTTTGGAAGCCCCAGGCCTGGGGCGCCCCAGCCCTTAGGATTTGGAAGCCCCAGGCCTGGAGCGCCCCAGCCCATAGGTTTTGGGAGCCCCAGGCCTGGGGCTCCGAGCCCTTAGGCTTTGAGAGCCCCACGCTTGGGGCGCCCTAGCTCTTAGGCTTAGGGAACCCCTGGCCTGGGGCGCACAAGCCTTTAGGCTTTGGGAGCCCCAGGCCTGGGGCGCCCAGCTCTTCGGCTTAGGGCGCCCCAGGCCAGGGGCGTCCCAGCCCTTAGGCTTAGGGAGCCCATGGCCAGGGACCCCCCAGCCCTTAGGATTTGGGAGCCCCAGGCTGGGACGCCCCAGCCCATAGGTTTTGGGAGCCCCAGGCCTGGGAAGCCAAGCCCTTAGGCTGTGGGAGCCCCAGGGCTGGGGCTCCCCAGCCCTTAGGCTTTGGGAGCCCCTGGCCTGGTACGCCCCAGACCTTAGACTTAGGGAGCCCCTGGCCTGGGGCACGCCAGCCCTTTGGCTTTGGGAGCCACAGGCCTAGGGCGCCCCAGCCTTTCGGCATAGGGAGCCCCAGGCCTGGGGTGCCCAAGCCCTTAGGATTTGGGAGCCCCAGGCTGGGACGCCCCAGCCCATAGGTTTTGGGTGCCCCAGGCCTGGGGCGCCCAGCCCTAAGGCTTTAGGAGCCCCAGGCCTGGTACGCCCCAGCCCTTAGGCTTAGGGAGCCCAAGGCCTGGGGTGCCCCAGCCCTTAGGCTTAGGGAGCCCCAGACCGGGGTCGCCCTAGCCCTTAGGCTTTGAGAACCCCAGGCCCGGGGCGCCCCAGCGCTTAGGCTTTGGGAGGCCCAGGCCTGGGGCGCCCCTCCCCTTAGGATTAGGGAGCCCCAGGCCTCGGGGCACCCAGCCCTTAGGCTTAAGAGCCCCAGGCCTGAGGCGTCCCAGCCCTTAGGCTTAGGGAGCCCCAGGCCTGGTACGCCCCAGTGCTTAGGCGTAGGGAGCCCTGGCATGGGGCGCCCCAGCCCTTAGGCTTTGGTAGTCCCAGGCCTGGGGCGCCCCCGCCCTTAGATTTTGGGAGCCCCGGGCTGGGGCGCCCACGCCCTTAGGCTTTGGGAGCCCTAGGCCTGCGGTGCCCCAGCCCTTAGACTTTGGGAGTCCCAGGTTGTGGCGCCCAAGCTTTTAGGCTTTGGGACCCACAGGGCGGGCGCGCCCCAGCCCTTAGGGTTTGGGAGCCCCAGGCCTGGGGGGCCCCAGCCCTTAGGATTTGGGAGCCCCAGGCTGGGATGCCCCAGCCCAAAGGTTATGGGAGCCCCAAGCCTGCGACGCCCAGCCCTTAGGCTTTGGGAGCCCCAGGCCTGGTACGCCCCAACTTTTAGGCGTTGGGAGTCCCAGGCGTGGTACGCCCCAGCCCTTAGACTTAGGAAGCACCTGGCCTGGGGCGCCCCAGCCCTTAGGCTTTGTGAGCCCCAGGCCTGGGGCGCCCCAGCCCTTAGGTTTTGGGAGCCATGAGCCTAGGGCGCCTCTGCCCTTAGGCTTTGGGAGCCCCGGACCTGGGGCACCCCAGCCCTTAGGCTTAGGGAGCCCCAGGCCTTGGGCGCCCCAGCACTTAGGCTTAGGGAGCCTCTGGCCTGGGGCGCCACAGCCCTTTGTCTTAGGAAGCCCAAGGCTTGGGGTGCCCCGACCCTTAGGCTTTGGGAGCCCCAGACCTGGGGCGTCCCAGCCCTTAGGATTTGGGAGCCCCAGCCCGGGGGTGCCCCAGCCGTCAGGCTTTGTCAGCCCAAGCCTGGTGCGACCCAGCCCTTAGGTTTTGGGAGCCATAGCCTGGGGCGCCCTAGCCCTTAGCCTTTGGGAGCCGCAAGCCTGGGGCGCCCCAGCCCTTAGGCTTTGGGAGCCACAGGCCTGGGGTGCCCCAGCCCTTAGGCTTTGGGAGCCGCAGGCCTGGGGTGCCCCAGCCCTTAGGATTTGGAAGCCTCAGGCCTGGAGCGCCCCAGCCCATAGGTTTTGGGACCCCAGGCCTGTGGCTCCGAGCCCTTAGGCTTTGAGAGCCACACGCTTGGGGCGCCCCAGCTCTTAGGCTTAGGGAACCACTGGCCTGGGGCGTCCAAGCCCTTAGGCTTTGGGAGCCCCAGGCCTGGGGCGCCCAGCTCTTCGGCTTAGGGCGCCACAGGCCAGGGGCGTTCCAGCCCTTAGGCTTAGGGAGCCCATGGCCAGGGACCCCCCAGCCCTTAGGATTTGGGAGCCCCAGGCTGGGACGCCCCAGCCCATAGGTTTTGGGAGCCCCAGGCCTGGGACGCCAAGTCCTTAGGCTGGGGGAGCCTCAGGCCTGGGGCGCCCCAGCCTTTAGGCTTTGGGAGCCCCAGACATGGGGCGTCCCAGCCCTTAGGCTTTGGGAGTCCCAGACATGGGCGCCCCAGCCCTTAGGCTTTGGGAGCCCCAGGCCTGGTACGCCGCAGCCCTTAGACTTATGGAGCCCCTGGCCTGGGGCACCCCAGCCCTTTGGCTTTGGGAACCACAGGCCTAGGGCGCCCCAGCCTTTCGGCATAGGGAGCTCCAGGCCTGGGGCGTCCCAGCCCTTAGGATTTGGGAGCCCCAGGCCTGGGGCGCCCAGCCCTTAGGCTTTAGGAGCCCCAGGCTTGGGGCGCCCCAGCTCTTAGGCTTTGGGAGCCACAGGCCTGGGGCCCTCCAGCCCTTAGGCTTAGGGAGCACCAGGCCTGGGGGGACACAACTCTTCGGCTTAGGGAGCCCCAGGCCTGGGGCGTCCCTGCCCTTAGGCTTTGGAAGTCCTAGACCTGGGCACCCCAGCCCTTAGGCTTAGGGAGCCCCTGGCCTGGGGCGCCCCAACCCTTAGGCTTTGGGAGCCCCACGCCTTGGGCGCCCCAGCCCTTAGCTTTTGTGAGCCCTAGGCCTGGGGCGTCCCTGCTCTTAGGCTTTGGGAGCCCAAGGCCTGGGGTGCCCCAGCCCTTAGGCTTAGCGAGCCCCAGACCGGGGTCGCCCTAGCCCTTAGGCTTTGAGAGCCCCAGGCCCGGGGCGCCCCAGCGCTTAGGGTTTGGGAGACCCAGGCCTGGGGCGCCCCAGCCCTTAGGATTAGGGAGCCCTAGGCCTCGGGGCACCCAGCCCTTAGGTTTATGGAGCCCCAGGCCTGAGGCGTCTCAGCCCTTAGGCTTAGGGAGCCCCAGGCCTGGTACGCCCCAGCCCTTAGGCATAGGGAGCGCCTGGCATGGGGCGCCCCAGCCCTTAGGCTTTGGGAGTCCCAGGCCTGGGGCGCCCCCGCCCTTAGATTTTGGGAGTCCCGGCCTGGGGCGCCCCCGCCCTTAGGCTTTGGGAGCCCTAGGCCTGGGGTGCCCCAGCCCTTAGGCTTTGGGGGCCCCAGGCTGGGGCGCCCAAGCCTTTAGGATTTGGGACCCACAGGGCTGGGGCGCCCCAGCCCTTAGGTTTTGGGAGCCCCATGCCTGGGGGGCCCCATCCCTTAGGATTTGGGAGCCCCAGGCTGGGACACCCCAGCCCATAGGTTATGGGAGCCCCAAGCCTGTGAAGCCCAGCGTATAGGCTTTGGGAGCCCCAGGCCTGGTACGCCCCAGCCCTTAGGCGTTGGGAGCCCCAGGCCTGGTACGCCCCAGCCCTTAGACTTAGGGAGCACCTGGCCTGTGGCGCCCCAGCCGTTAGGCTTTGGGAGCCCCAGGCCTGGGGCGCCCCAGCCCTTAGGTTTTGGGAGCCATGGGCCTGGGGCGCCTCTGCACTTAGGCTTTGGGAGCCCCGGGCCTGGGGCACCCCAGCCCTTAGGCTTAGGGAGCCCCAAGCCGTGGGCGCCCCAGCACTTAGGCTTAGGGAGCCCAGGCCTGGGGCACCACAGCCCTTTGTCTTAGGAAGCCCAAGGCCTGGGGTGTCCTGAGCCTTACGCTTTGGGAGCCCCAGACCTGGGGCGTCCCAGCCCTTAGGATTTGGGAGCCCCAGCCGGGGGCGCCCCAGCCGTTAGGCTTTGGCAGCCCAAGCCTGGTGCGACCCAGCCCTAGGTTTTGGGAGCCAAAGCCTGGGGCGCCCTAGCCCTTAGGCTTTGGAAGCCCCAGGCCTGGGGCGCCCCAGCCCTTAGGATTTGGAAGCCCCAGGCCTGGAGCGCCCCAGCCCATAGGTTTTGGGAGCCCCAGGCCTGGGGCTCCGAGCCCTTAGGCTTTGAGAGCCCCACGCTTGGGGCGCCCTAGCTCTTAGGCTTAGGGAACCCCTGGCCTGGGGCGCACAAGCCTTTAGGCTTTGGGAGCCCCAGGCCTGGGGCGCCCAGCTCTTCGGCTTAGGGCGCCCCAGGCCAGGGGCGTCCTAGCCCTTAGGCTTAGGGAGCCCATGGCAAGGGACCCCAAGCCCTTAGGATTTGGGAGCCCCAGGCTGGGACGCCCCAGCCCATAGGTTTTGGGAGCCCCAGGCCTGGGAAGCCAAGCCCTTAGGCTGTGGGAGCCCCAGGGCTGGGGCTCCCCAGCCCTTAGGCTTTGGGAGCCCCTGGCCTGGTACGCCCCAGACCTTAGACTTAGGGAGCCCCTGGCCTGGGGCACGCCAGCCCTTTGGCTTTGGGAGCCACAGGCCTAGGGCGCCCCAGCCTTTCGGCATAGGGAGCCCCAGGCCTGGGGTGCCCAAGCCCTTAGGATTTGGGAGCCCCAGGCTGGGACGCCCCAGCCCATAGGTTTTGGGTGCCCCAGGCCTGGGGCGCCCAGCCCTAAGGCTTTAGGAGCCCCAGGCCTGGTACGCCCCAGCCCTTAGGCTTAGGGAGCCCCTGGCCTGGGGCGCCCCAACCCTTAGGCTTTGGGAGCCCCACGCCTGGGGCGCCCCAGCCCTTAGGTTTTGTGAGCCCTAGGCCTGGGGCGCCCCTGCCCTTAGGCTTTGGGAGCCCAAGGCCTGGGGTGCCCCAGCCCTTAGGCTTAGGGAGCCCCAGACCGGGGTCGCCCTAGCCCTTATGCTTTGAGAACCCCAGGCCCGGGGCGCCCCAGCGCTTAGGCTTTGGGAGGCCCAGGCCTGGGGCGCCCCTCCCCTTAGGATTAGGGAGCCCCAGGCCTCGGGGCACCCAGCCCTTAGGCTTAAGAGCCCCAGGCCTGAGGCGTCCCAGCCCTTAGGCTTAGGGAGCCCCAGGCCTGGTACGCCCCAGTGCTTAGGCGTAGGGAGCCCTGGCATGGGGCGTCCCAGCCCTTAGGCTTTGGTAGTCCCAGGCCTGGGGAGCCCCCGCCCTTAGATTTTGGGAGCCCCGGGCTGGGGCGCCCACGCCCTTAGGCTTTGGGAGCCCTAGGCCTGCGGTGCCCCAGCCCTTAGACTTTGGGAGTCCCAGGTTGTGGCGCCCAAGCTTTTAGGCTTTGGGACCCACAGGGCGGGCGCGCCCCAGCCCTTAGGGTTTGGGAGCCCCAGGCCTGGGGGGCCCCAGCCCTTAGGATTTGGGAGCCCCAGGCTGGGACGCCCCAGCCCATAGGTTATGGGAGCCCCAAGCCTGCGACGCCCAGCCCTTAGGCTTTGGGAGCCCCAGGCCTGGTACGCCCCAGCTTTTAGGCGTTGGGAGTCCCAGGCCTGGTACGCCCCAGCCTTTAGACTTAGGAAGCACCTGGCCTGGGGCGCCCCAGCCCTTAGGCTTTGTGAGCCCCAGGCCTGGGGCGCCCCAGCCCTTAGGTTTTGGGAGCCATGGGCCTAGGGCGCCTCTGCCCTTAGGCTTTGGGAGCCCCGGACCTGGGGCACCCCAGCCCTTAGGCTTAGGGAGCCCCAGGCCTTGGGCGCCCCAGCACTTAGGCTTAGGGAGCCTCTGGCCTGGGGCGCCACAGCCCTTTGTCTTAGGAAGCCCAAGGCCTGGGGTGCCCCGACCCTTAGGCTTTGGGAGCCCCAGACCTGGGGCGTCCCAGCCCTTAGGATTTGGGAGCCCCAGCCCGGGGGTGCCCCAGCCGTCAGGCTTTGGCAGCCCAAGCCTGGTGCGACCCAGCCCTTAGGTTTTGGGAGCCAAAGCCTGGGGCGCCCTAGCCCTTAGGCTTTGGGAGCCGCAAGCCTGGGGCGCCCCAGCCCTTAGGCTTTGGAAGCCTCAGGCCTGGAGCGCCCCAGCCCATAGGTTTTGGGACCCCAGGCCTGTGGCTCCGAGCCCTTAGGCTTTGAGAGCCACACGCTTGGGGCGCCCCAGCTCTTAGGCTTAGGGAACCACTGGCCTGGGGCGCCCAAGACCTTAGGCTTTGGGAGCCCCAGGCCTGGGGCGCCCAGCCCTTCGGCTTAGGGCGCCACAGGCCAGGGGCGTTCCAGCCCTTAGGCTTAGGGAGCCCATGGCCAGGGACCCCCCAGCCCTTAGGATTTGGGAGCCCCAGGCCTGGGGCGCCCCAGCCTTTAGGCTTTGGGAGCCCCAGACATGGGGCGTCACAGCCCTTAGGCTTTGGGAGTCCCAGACATAGGCGCCCCAGCCCTTAGGCTTTTGGAGCCCCAGACCTGGTACGCCCCAGCCCTTAGACTTAGGGAGCCCCGGGCCTGGGGCACCCCAGCCCTTTGGCTTTGGGAACCACAGGCCTAGGGCGCCACAGCCTTTCGGCATAGGGACCCCAGGCCTGGGGCGCCACAGCCCTTTGTCTTAGGAAGCCCAAGGCCTGGGGTGCCCTGAGCCTTAGGCTTTGGGAGCCCCAGACCTGGGGCGTCCCAGCCCTTAGGATTTGGGAGCCCCAGCCCGGGGGCGCCCCAGCCGTTAGGCTTTGGCAGCCCAAGCCTGGTGCGACCCAGCCCTATTTTTTGGGAGCCAAAGCCTGGGGCGCCCTAGCCCTTAGGCTTTGGGAGCCGCAGGCCTGGGTCGCCCCAGCCCTTAGGCTTTGGAAGCCCCAGGCCTGGGGCGCCCCAGCCCTTAGGATTTGGAAGCCCCAGGCCTGGAGCGCCCCAGCCCATAGGTTTTGGGAGCCCCAGGCCTGGGGCTCCGAGCCCTTAGGCTTTGAGAGCCCCACGCTTGGGGCTCCCTATCTCTTAGGCTTAGGGAACCCCTGGCCTGGGGCGCACAAGCCTTTAGGCTTTGGGAGCCCCAGGCCTGGGGCGCCCAGCTCTTCAGCTTAGGGCGCCCCAGGCCAGGCGCGTCCCAGCCCTTAGGCTTAGGGAGCCCATGGCCAGGGACCCCCCAGCCCTTAGGATTTGGGAGCCCCAGGCTGGGACGCCCCAGCCCATAGGTTTTGGGAGCCCCAGGCCTGGGAAGCCAAGCCCTTAGGCTGTGGGAGCCCCAGGGGTGGGGCTCCCCAGCCCTTAGGTTTTGGGAGCCCCAGACATGGGGCGTCCCAGCCCTTAGGCTTTGTGAGCCCCTGGCCTGGTACGCCCCAGACCTTAGACTTAGGGAGCCTCTGGCCTGGGGCACCCCAGCCCTTTGGCTTTGGGAGCCACAGGCCTAGGGCGCCCCAGCCTTTCGGCATAGGGAGCCCCAGGCCTGGGACGCCCAAGCCCTTAGGATTTGGGAGCCCCAGGCTGGGACGCCCCAGCCCATAGGTTTTGGGTGCCCCAGGCCTTGGGCGCCCAGCCCTAAGGCTTTAGGAGCCCCAGGCCTGGTATGCCCCAGCCCTTAGGCTTAGGGAGCCCCTGGCCTGGGGCGCCCCAACCCTTAGGCTTTGGGAGCCCCACGCCTGGGGCGCCCCAGCCCTTAGGTTTTGTGAGCCCTAAGCCTGGGGCGCCCCTGTCCTTAGGCTTTGGGAGCCCAAGGCCTGGGGTGCCCCAGCCCTTAGGCTTAGGGAGCCCCAGACCAGGGTCGCCATAGCCCTTAGGCTTTGAGAGCCCCAGGCCCGGGGCGCCCCAGCGCTTAGGCTTTGGGAGGCCCAGGCCTGGGGCGCCCCAGCCCTTAGGATTAGGGAGCCCCAGGCCTCGGGGCACCCAGCCCTTAGGCTTAAGAGCCCCAGGCCTGAGGCCTCCCAGCCCTTAGGCTTAGGGAGCCCCAGGCCTGGTACGCCCCAGCCCTTAGGCGTAGGTAGCCCTGGCATGGGGCGCCCCAGCCCTTAGGGTTTGGGAGTCCCAGGCCTGGGGCGCCCCAGCCCTTAGGCTTTGGGAGCCCCAGGCCTGGTACGCCCCAGCCCTTAGACTTAGGGAGCCCCTGGCCTGGGGCACCCCAGCCCTTTGGCTTTGGGAACCACAGGCCTAGGGCGCCCCAGCCTTTCGGCATAGGGAGCCCCAGGCCTGGGGCGCCCCAGCCCTTAGGATTTGGGAGCCCCAGGCTGGGAGGCCCCAGCCCATAAGTTTTGGGAGCCCCAGGCCTGGGGCGCCCAGCCCTTAGGCTTTAGGAGCCCCAGGCTTGGGGCGCCCCAGCTCTTAGGCTTTGGGAGCCACAGGCCTGGGGCCCCCCAGCCCTTAGGCTTAGGGAGCACCAGGTCTGGGGGGACACAGCTCTTCGGCTTAGGGAGCCCCAGGCCTGTGGCGTCCCTGTCCTTAGGCTTTGGAAGTCCTAGACCTGGGCACCCCAGCCCTTAGGCTTAGGGAGCCCCTGGCCTGGGGCGCCCCAACCGTTAGGCTTTGGGAGCCCCACGCCTGGGGCGCCCCAGCCCTTAGGTTTTGTGAGCCCTAGGCCTGGGGCGTCCCTGCCCTTAGGCTTTGGGAGCCCAAGGCCTGGGGTGCCCCAGCCCTTAGGCTTAGGGAGCCCCAGACCGGGGTCGCCCTTGCCCTTAGGCTTTGAGAGCCCCAGGCCCGGGGCGCCCCAGCGCTTAGGCTTTGGGAGACCCAGGCCTGGGGCGCCCCAGCCCTTAGGATTAGGGAGCCCTAGGCCTCGGGGCACCCAGCCCTTAGGTTTATGGAGCCCCAGGCCTGAGGCGTCTCAGCCCTTAGGCTTAGGGAGCCCCAGGCCTGGTACGCCCCAGCCCTTAGGCTTTGGGAGTCCCAGGCCTGGGGCGCCCCCGCCCTTAGATTTTGGGAGTCCCGGCCTGGGGCGCCCCCGCCCTTAGGCTTTGGGAGCCCTAGGCCTGGGGTGCCCCAGCCCTTAGGCTTTGGGAGCCCCAGGCTGGGGCGCCCAAGCCTTTAGGATTTGGGACCCACAGGGCTGGGGCGCCCCAGCCCTTAGGGTTTGGGAGCCCCATGCCTGGGGGGCCCCATCCCTTAGGATTTGGGAGCCCCAGGCTGGGACGCCCCAGCCCATAGGTTATGGGAGCCCCAAGCCTGTGAAGCCCAGCCTATAGGCTTTGGGAGCCCCAGGCCTGGTACGCCCCAGCCCTTAGGCGTTGGGAGCCCCAGGCCTGGTACCCCCCAGCCCTTAGACTTAGGGAGCACCTGGCCTGGGACGTCCCTGCCCTTAGATTTTGGGAGCCCCAGCCTGGGGCGCCCCAGCCCTTAGGCTTTGGGAGTCCTAGGCCTGGGGCGTCCCTGCCCTTAGATTTTAGGAGCCCCGGCCTAGGGCGCCCCCGCCCTTAGGCTTTGGGAGCCCTAGGCCTGGGGTGCCCCAGCCCTTAGGCTTTGGGAGCCCCAGGCTGTGGCGCGCAAGCCTTTAGGTTTTGGGACCCACAGGACTGGAGCGCCCCAGCCCTTAGGGTTTGGGAGCCCCATGCCTGGGGGGCCCCAGCCCTTAGGATTTGGGAGACCCAGGCTGGGACTCCCCAGCCCATAGGTTATGGGAGCCCCAAGCCTGCGACGCCCAGCCCTTAGGCTTTGGGAGCCCCAGGCCTGGTACGCCCCAGCCCTTAGACTTAGGGAGCACCTGGCCTGTGGCGCCCCAGCCGTTAGGCTTTGGGAGCCCCAGGCCTGGGGCGCCCCAGCCCTTAGGTTTTGGGAGCCATGGGCCTGGGGCGCCTCTGCACTTAGGCTTTGGGAGCCCAGGGCCTGGGGCACCCCAGCCCTTAGGCTTAGGGAGCCCCAAGCCGTGGGCGCCCCAGCACTTAGGCTTAGGGAGCCCAGGCCTGGGGCACCACAGCCCTTTGTCTTAGGAAGCCCAAGGCCTGGGGTGCCCTGAGCCTTAGGCTTTGGGAGCCCCAGACCTGGGGCGTCCCAGCCCTTAGGATTTGGGAGCCCCAGCCGGGGGCGCCCCAGCCGTTAGGCTTTGGCAGCCCAAGCCAGGTGCGACCCAGCCCTAGGTTTTGGGAGCCAAAGCCTGGGGCGCCCTAGCCCTTAGGCTTTGGGAGCCGCAGGCCTGGGGCGCCCCAGCCCTTAGGCTTTGGAAGCCCCAGGCCTGGGGCGCCCCAGCCCTTAGGATTTGGAAGCCCCAGGCCTGGAGCGCCCCAGCCCATAGGTTTTGGGAGCCCCAGGCCTGGGGCTCCGAGCCCTTAGGCTTTGAGAGCCCCACGCTTGGGGCGCCCTAGCTCTTAGGCTTAGGGAACCCCTGGCCTGGGGCGCACAAGCCTTTAGGCTTTGGGAGCCCCAGGCCTGGGGTGCCCAGCTCTTCGGCTTAGGGCGCCCCAGGCCAGGGGCGTCCCAGCCCTTAGGCTTAGGGAGCCCATGGCCAGGGACCCCCCAGCCCTTAGGATTTGGGAGCCCCAGGCTGGGACGCCCCAGCCCATAGGTTTTGGGAGCCCCAGGCCTGGGAAGCCAAGCCCTTAGGCTGTGGGAGCCCCAGGGCTGGGGCTCCCCAGCCCTTAGGCTTTGGGAGCCCCTGGCCTGGTACGCCCCAGACCTTAGACTTAGGGAGCCCCTGGCCTGGGGCACGCCAGCCCTTTGGCTTTGGGAGCCACAGGCCTAGGGCGCCCCAGCCTTTCGGCATAGGGAGCCCCAGGCCTGGGGTGCCCAAGCCCTTAGGATTTGGGAGCCCCAGGCTGGGACGCCCCAGCCCATAGGTTTTGGGTGCCCCAGGCCTGGGGCGCCCAGCCCTAAGACTTTAGGAGCCCCAGGCCTGGTATGCCCCAGCCCTTAGGCTTAGGGAGCCCCTGGCCTGGGGCGCCCCAACCCTTAGGCTTTGGGAGCCCCACGCCTGGGGCGCCCCAGCCCTTAGGTTTTGTGAGCCCTAGGCCTGGGGCGCCCCTGCCCTTAGGCTTTGGGAGCCCAAGGCCTGGGGTGCCCCAGCCCTTAGGCTTAGGGAGCCCCAGACCGGGGTCGCCCTAGCCCTTAGGCTTTGAGAACCCCAGGCCCGGGGCGCCCCAGCGCTTAGGCTTTGGGAGGCCCAGGCCTGGGGCGCCCCTCCCCTTAGGATTAGGGAGCCCCAGGCCTCGGGGCACCCAGCCCTTAGGCTTAAGAGCCCCAGGCCTGAGGCGTCCCAGCCCTTAGGCTTAGGGAGCCCCAGGCCTGGTACACCCCAGTGCTTAGGCGTAGGGAGCCCTGGCATGGGGCGCCCCAGCCCTTAGGCTTTGGTAGTCCCAGGCCTGGAGCGCCCCCGCCCTTAGATTTTGGGAGCCCCGGGCTGGGGCGCCCACGCCCTTAGGCTTTGGGAGCCCTAGGCCTGCGGTGCCCCAGCCCTTAGACTTTGGGAGTCCCAGGCTGTGGCGCCCAAGCTTTTAGGCTTTGGGACCCACAGGGCGGGCGCGCCCCAGCCCTTAGCTTTTGGGAGCCCCAGGCCTGGGGGGCCCCAGCCCTTAGGATTTGGGAACCCCAGGCTGGGACGCCCCAGCCCATAGGTTATGGGAGCCCCAAGCCTGCGACGCCCAGCCCTTAGGCTTTGGGAGCCCCAGGCCTGGTACGCCCCAGCTTTTAGGCGTTGGGAGTCCCAGGCCTGGTACGCCCCAGCCCTTAGACTTAGGAAGCACCTGGCCTGGGGCGCCCCAGCCCTTAGGCTTTGTGAGCCCCAGGCCTGGGGCGCCCCAGCCCTTAGGTTTTGGGAGCCATGGGCCTAGGGCGCCTCTGCCCTTAGGCTTTGGGAGCCCCGGACCTGGGGCACCCCAGCCCTTAGGCTTAGGGAGCCCCAGGCCTTGGGCGCCCCAGCACTTAGGCTTAGGGAGCCTCTGGCCTGGGGCGCCACAGCCCTTTGTCTTAGGAAGCCCAAGGCCTGGGGTGCCCCGACCCTTAGGCTTTGGGAGCCCCAGACCTGGGGCGTCCCAGCCCTTAGGATTTGGGAGCCCCAGCCCGGGGGTGCCCCAGCCGTCAGGCTTTGGCAGCCCAAGCCTGGTGCGACCCAGCCCTTAGGTTTTGGGAGCCAAAGCCTGCGGCGCCCTAGCCCTTAGGCTTTGGGAGCCGCAAGCCTGGGGCGCCCCAGCCCTTAGGCTTTGGAAGCCTCAGGCCTGGAGCGCCCCAGCCCATAGGTTTTGGGACCCCAGGCCTGTGGCTCCGAGCCCTTAGGCTTTGAGAGCCACACGCTTGGGGCGCCCCAGCTCTTAGGCTTAGGGAACCACTGGCCTGGGGCGCCCAAGACCTTAGGCTTTGGGAGCCCCAGGCCTGGGGCGCCCAGCCCTTCGGCTTAGGGCGCCACAGGCCAGGGGCGTTCCAGCCCTTAGGCTTAGGGAGCCCATGGCCAGGGACCCCCCAGCCCTTAGGATTTGGGAGCCCCAGGCCTGGGGCGCCCCAGCCTTTAGGCTTTGGGAGCCCCAGACATGGGGCGTCCCAGCCCTTAGGCTTTGGGAGTCCCAGACATGGGCGCCCCAGCCCTTAGGCTTTTGTAGCCCCAGACCTGGTACGCCCCAGCCCTTAGACTTAGGGAGCCCCTGGCCTGGGGCACCCCAGCCCTTTGGCTTTGGGAACCACAGGCCTAGGGCGTCCCAGCCTTTCGGCATAGGGACCCCAGGCCTGGGGCGCCACAGCCCTTTGTCTTAGGAAGCCCAAGGCCTGGGGTGCCCTGAGCCTTAGGCTTTGGGAGCCCCAGACCTGGGGCGTCCCAGCCCTTAGGATTTGGGAGCCCCAGCCGGGGGCGCCCCAGCCCTTAGGTTTTGGGAGCCAAAGCCTGGGGCGCCCTAGCCCTTAGGCTTTGGGAGCCGCAGGCCTGGGTCGCCCCAGCCCTTAGGCTTTGGAAGCCCCAGGCCTGGGGCGCCCCAGCCCTTAGGATTTGGAAGCCCCAGGCCTGGAGCGCCCCAGCCCATAGGTTTTGGGAGCCCCAGGCCTGGGGCTCCGAGCCCTTAGGCTTTGAGAGCCCCACGCTTGGGGCGCCCTATCTCTTAGGCTTAGGGAACCCCTGGCCTGGGGCACACAAGCCTTTAGGCTTTGGGAGCCCCAGGCCTGGGGCGCCCAGCCCTTCAGCTTAGGGCGCCCCAGGCCAGGCGCGTCCCAGCCCTTAGGCTTAGGGAGCCCATGGCCAGGGACCCCCCAGCCCTTAGGATTTGGGAGCCCCAGGCTGGGACGCCCCAGCCCATAGGTTTTGGGAGCCCCAGGCCTGGGAAGCCAAGCCCTTAGGCTGTGGGAGCCCCAGGGCTGGGGCTCCCCAGCCCTTAGGTTTTGGGAGCCCCAGACATGGGGCGTCCCAGCCCTTAGGCTTTGGGAGCCCCTGGCCTGGTACGCCCCAGACCTTAGACTTAGGGAGCCTCTGGCCTGGGGCACCCCAGCCCTTTGGCTTTGGGAGCCACAGGCCTAGGGCGCCCCAGCCTTTCGGCATAGGGAGCCCCAGGCCTGGGGCGCCCAAGCCCTTAGGTTTTGGGAGCCCCAGGCCTGGGAAGCCAAGCCCTTAGGCTGTGGGAGCCCCAGGGCTGGGGCTCCCCAGCCCTTAGGTTTTGGGAGCCCCAGACCGGGGTCGCCCTAGCCCTTAGGCTTTGAGAGCCCCAGGCCCGGGGCGCCCCAGCGCTTAGGCTTTGGGAGGCCCAGGCCTGGGGCGCCACAGCCCTTAGGATTAGGGAGCCCCAGGCCTCGGGGCACCCAGCCCTTATGCTTAAGAGCCCCAGGCCTGAGGCCTCCCAGCCCTTAGGCTTAGGGAGCCCCAGGCCTGGTACGCCCCAGCCCTTAGGCGTAGGTAGCCCTGGCATGGGGCTCCCCAGCCCTTAGGGTTTGGGAGTCCCAGGCCTGGGGCGCCCCAGCCCTTAGTCTTTGGGAGTCCCAGGCCTGGTACGCCCCAGCCCTTAGACTTAGGGAGCCCCTGGCCTGGGGCACCCCAGCCCTTTGGCTTTGGGAACCACAGGCCTAGGGCGCCCCAGCCTTTCGGCATAGGGAGCCCCAGGCCTGGGGCGCCCCAGCCCTTAGGATTTGGGAGCCCCAGGCTGGGAGGCCCCAGCCCATAAGTTTTGGGAGCCCCAGGCCTGGGGCGCCCAGCCCTTAGGCTTTAGGAGCCCCAGGCTTGGGGCGCCCCAGCTCTTAGGCTTTGGGAGCCACAGGCCTGGGGCCCCCCAGCCCTTAGGCTTAGGGAGCACCAGGTCTGGGGGGACACAGCTCTTCGGCTTAGGGAGCCCCAGGCCTGTGGCGTCCCTGTCCTTAGGCTTTGGAAGTCCTAGACCTGGGCACCCCAGCCCTTAGGCTTAGGGAGCCCCTGGCCTGGGGCGCCCCAACCCTTAGGCTTTGGGAGCCCCACGCCTGGGGCGCCCCAGCCCTTAGGTTTTGTGAGCCCTAGGCCTGGGGCGTCCCTGCCCTTAGGCTTTGGGAGCCCAAGGCCTGGGGTGCCCCAGCCCTTAGGCTTAGGGAGCCCCAGACCGGGGTCGCCCTTGCCCTTAGGCTTTGAGGGCCCCAGGCCCGGGGCGCCCCAGCGCTTAGGCTTTGGGAGACCCAGGCCTGGGGTGCCCCAGCCCTTAGGATTAGGGAGCCCTAGGCCTCGGGGCACCCAGCCCTTAGGCTTATGGAGCCCCAGGCCTGAGGCGTCCCAGCCCTTAGGCTTAGGGAGCCCCAGGCCTGGTACGCCCCAGCCCTTAGGCGTAGGGAGCGCCTTGCATGGGGCGCCCCAGCCCTTAGGCTTTGGGAGTCCCAGGCCTGGGGCTCCCCCGCCCTTAGATTTTGGGAGCCCCGGCCTGGGGCGCCCTCGCCCTTAGGCTTTGGGAGCCCTAGGCCTGGGGTGCCCCAGCCCTTAGGCTTTGGGAGCCCCAGGCAGGGGCGCCGAAGCCTTTAGGATTTGGGACCCACAGGGCTGGGGCGCCCCAGCCCTTAGGGTTTGGGAGCCCCATGCCTGGGGGGCCCCAGCCCTTAGGATTTGGCAACCCCAGGCTGGGACGCCCCAGCCCATAGGTTATGGGAGCCCCAAGCCTGTGACGCCCAGCCTATAGGCTTTGGGAGCCCCAGGCCTGGTACGCCCCAGCCCTTAGGCGTTGGGAGCCCCAGGCCTGGTACGCCCCAGCCCTTAGACTTAGGGAGCACCTGGCCTGTGGCACCCCAGCCGTTAGGCTTTGGGAGCCCCAGGCCTGGGGCGCCCCAGCCCTTAGGTTTTGGGAGCCATGGGCCTGGGACGCCTCTGCCCTTAGGCTTTGGGAGCCCCGGGCCTGGGGCACCCCATCTCTTAGGCTTAGGGAGCCCCAGGCCTTGGGCGCCCCCGCACTTAGGCTTAGGGAGCCCTGGCCTGGGGCGCCACAGCCCTTTGTCTTAGGAAGCCCAAGGCCTGGGGTGCCCCGAGCCTTAGGCTTTGGGAGCCCCAGACCTGGGGCGTCCCAGCCCTTAGGATTTGGGAGCCCCAGCCCGGGGGCGCCCCCGCCGTTAGGCTTTGGCAGCCCAAGCCTGGTGCGACCCAGCCCTTAGGTTTTGGGAGCCAAAGCCTGGGGCGCCCTAGCCCTTAGCCTTTGGGAGCCGCAAGCCTGGGGTGCCCCAGCCCTTAGGCTTTGGGAGCCGCAGGCCTGGGGCGCCCCAGCCCTTAGGCTTTGGAAGTCCTAGACCTGGGCACCCCAGCCCTTAGGCTTAGGGAGCCCCAGGCCTGGGGCGTCACTGCCCTTAGGCTTTGGAAGTCCTAGACCTGGGCACCCCAGCCCTTAGGCTTAGGGAGCCCCTCGCCTGGGGCGCCCCAACCCTTAGGCTTTGGGAGCTCCACGACTGGGGCGCCCCAGCCCTTAGGTTTTGTGAGCCCTAGGCCTGGGGCGTCCCTGCCCTTAGGCTTTGGGAGCCCAAGGCCTGGGGTGCCCCAGCCCTTAGGCTGAGGGAGCCCCAGACCGGGTCGCCACAGCCCTTAGGTTTTGGGAACCCCAGGCCCGGGGCACCGCAGCGCTTAGGCTTTGGGAGTCCCAGGCCTGGGGCGCCCCCGCCCTTAGATTTTGGGAGCCCCGGGCTGTGGCGCCCCCGCCCTTAGGCTTTGGGAGCCCTAGGCCTGGGGTGCCCCAGCCCTTAGACTTTGGGAGCCCCAGGCTGTGGCGCCGAAGCCTTTAGGCTTTGGGACCCACAGGGCTGGGGCGCCCCAGCCCTTAGGGTTTGGGTGCCCCAGGCCTGGGGGGCTCCAGCCCTTAGGATTTGGGAGCCCCAGGCTGGGACGCCCCAGCCCATAGGTTATGGGAGCCCCAAGCCTGCGATGCCCAGCCCTTAGGCTTTAGGAACCCCAGGCCTGGTACGCCGCAGCCCTTAGGCGTTGGGAGCCCCAGGCCTGGTACGCCCCAGCCCTTAGACTTAGGAAGCACCTGGCTGGGGCGCCCCAGCCCTTAGGCTTTGGGAGCCCCAGGCCTGGGGCGCCCCAGCCCTTAGGTTTTGGGAGCCATGGGCCTAGGGCGCCTCTGCCCTTAGGCTTTGGGAGCCCCAGGCCTTGGGCGCCCCAGCACTTAGGCTTAGGGAGCCTCTGGCCTGTGGCGCCACAGCCCTTTGTCTTAGGAAGCCCAAGGCCTGGGGTGCCCCGACCCTTAGGCTTTGGGAGCCCCAGACCTGGGGCGTCCCAGCCCTTAGGATTTGGGAGCCCCAGCCCGGGGGTGCCCCAGCCGTCAGGCTTTGTCAGCCCAAGCCTGGTGCGACCCAGCCCTTAGGTTTTGGGAGCCAAAGCCTGCGGCGCCCTAGCCCTTAGGCTTTGGGAGCCGCAAGCCTGGGGCGCCCCAGACCTTAGGCTTTGGAAGCCTCAGGCCTGGAGCGCCCCAGCCCATAGGTTTTGGGACCCCAGGCCTGTGGCTCCGAGCCCTTAGGCTTTGAGAGCCACACGCTTGGGGCGCCCCAGCTCTTAGGCTTAGGGAACCACTGGCCTGGGGCACCCAAGCCCTTAGCTTTTGGGAGCCCCAGGCCTGGGGCGCCCAGCACTTCGGCTTAGGGCGCCACAGTCCAGGGGCGTTCCAGCCCTTAGGCTTAGGGAGCCCATGGCCAGGGACCTCCCAGCACTTAGGATTTGGGAGCCCCAGGCTGGGACGCCCCAGCCCATAGGCTTTGGGAGACCCAGGCCTGGTAAGCCCCAGCCCTTAGACTTAGGGAGCCCCTGGCCTGGGGCACCCCAGCCCTTTGGCTTTGGGAACCACAGGCCTAGGGCGCCCCAGCCTTTCGGCATAGGGAGCCCAGGCCTGGGGCGCCACAGCCCTTAGGCTTTGGGAGTCCCAGACATGGGGCGTCCCAGCCCTTAGGCTTTGGGAGTCCCAGACATGGGCGCCCCAGCCCTTAGGCTTTGGGAGACCCAGGCCTGGTAAGCCCCAGCCCTTAGACTTAGGGAGCCCCTGGCCTGGGGCACCCCAGCCCTTTGGCTTTGGGAACCACAGGCCTAGGGCGCCCCAGCCTTTCGGCATAGGGAGCCCAGGCCTGGGGCGCCACAGCCCTTTGTCTTAGGAAGCCCAAGGCCTGGGGTGCCCTGAGCCTTAGGCTTTGGGAGCCCCAGACCTGGGGCGTCCCAGCCCTTAGGATTTGGGAGCCCCAGGCTGGGAGGCCCCAGCCCATAAGTTTTGGGAGCCCCAGGCCTGGGGCGCCCAGCCCTTAGGCTTTAGGAGCCCCAGGCTTGGGGCGCCCCAGCTCTTAGGCTTTGGGAGCCACAGGCCTGGGGCCCCCCCGCCCTTAGGCTTAGGGAGCACCAGGCCTGGGGGGACACAGCTCTTCGGCTTAGGGAGCCCCAGGCCTGTGGCGTCCCTGTCCTTAGGCTTTGGAAGTCCTAGACCTGGGCACCCCAGCCCTTAGGCTTAGGGAGCCCCTGGCCTGGGGCGCCCCAACCCTTAGGCTTTGGGAGCCCCACGCCTGGGGCGCCCCAGCCCTTAGGTTTTGTGAGCCCTAGGCCTGGGGCGTCCCTGCCCTCAGGCTTTGGGAGCCCAAGGCCTGGGGTGCCCCAGCCCTTAGGCTTAGGGAGCCCCAGACCGGGGTCGCCCTTGCCCTTAGGCTTTGAGAGCCCCAGGCCCGGGGCGCCCCAGCGCTTAGGCTTTGGGAGACCCAGGCCTGGGGAGCCCCAGCCCTTAGGATTAGGGAGCCCTAGGCCTCGGGGCACCCAGCCCTTAGGCTTATGGAGCCCCAGGCCTGAGGCGTCCCAGCCCTTAGGCTTAGGGAGCCCCAGGCCTGGTACGCCCCAGCCCTTAGGCGTAGGGAGCGCCTGGCATGGGGCGCCCCAGCCCTTAGGCTTTGGGAGTCCCAGGCCTGGGGCTCCCCCGCCCTTAGATTTTGGGAGCCCCGGCCTGGGCGCCCCCGCCCTTAGGCTTTGGGAGCCCTAGGCCTGGGGTGCCCCAGCCCTTAGGCTTTGGGAGCCCCAGGCAGGGGCGCCGAAGCCTTTAGGATTTGGGACCCACAGGGCTGGGGCGCCCCAGCCCTTAGGGTTTGGGAGCCCCATGCCTGGGGGGCCCCAGCCCTTAGGATTTGGCAACCCCAGGCTGGGACGCCCCAGCCCATAGGTTATGGGAGCCCCAAGCCTGTGACGCCCAGCCTATAGTCTTTGGGAGCCCCAGGCCTGGTACGCCCCAGCCCTTAGGCGTTGGGAGCCCCAGGCCTGGTACGCCCCAGCCCTTAGGCTTAGGGAGCACCTGGCCTGTGGCGCCCCAGCCGTTAGGCTTTGGGAGCCCCAGGCCTGGGGCGCCCCAGCCCTTAGGTTTTGGGAGCCATGGGCCTGGGACGCCTCTGCCCTTAGGCTTTGGGAGCCCCGGGCCTGGGGCACCCCATCTCTTAGGCTTAGGGAGCCCCAGGCCTTGGGCGCCCCAGCACTTAGGCTTAGGGAGGCCTGGCCTGGGGCGCCACAGCCCTTTGTCTTAGGAAGCCCAAGGCCTGGGGTGCCCCGAGCCTTAGGCTTTGGGAGCCCCAGACCTGGGGCGTCCCAGCCCTTAGGATTTGGGAGCCCCAGCCCGGGGGCGCCCCCGCCGTTAGGCTTTGGCAGCCCAAGCCTGGTGCGACCCAGCCCTTAGGTTTTGGGAGCCAAAGCCTGGGGCGCCCTAACCCTTAGCCTTTGGGAGCCGCAAGCCTGGGGCGCCCCAGCCCTTAGGCTTTGGGAGCCGCAGGCCTGGGGCGCCCCAGCCCTTAGGATTTGGAAGCCCCAGGCCTGGAGCGCCCCAGCCCATAGGTTTTGGGAGCCCCAGGCCTGTGGCTCCGAGCCCTTAGGCTTTGAGAGCCCCACGCTTGGGGCGCCCCAGCTCTTAGGCTTAGGGAACCCCTGGCCTGGGGCGCCCAAGCCCTTAGGCTTTGGGAGCCCCAGGCCTGGGGCGCCCAGCTCTTCGGCTTAGGGCGCCCCAGGCCAGGGGCGTCCCAGCCCTTAGGCTTAGCGAGCCCATGGCCAGGGACCCGCCAGCCCTTAGGATTTGGGAGCCCCAGGCTGGGACGCCCCAGCCCATAGGTTTTGGGAGCCCCAGGCCTGGGACGCCAAGCCCTTAGGCTGTGGGTGCCCCAGGCCTGGGGCGCCCCAGCCTTTAGGCTTTGGGAGCCCCAGACATGGGGCGTCCTAGCCCTTAGGCTTTGGGAGTCCCAGACATGGGCGCCCCAGCCCTTAGGCTTTGGGAGCCCCAGGCCTGGTACGCCCCAGCCCTTAGACTTAGGGAGCCCCTGATCTGGGGCACCCCAGCCCTTTGGCTTTGGGAACCACAGGCCTAGGGCGCCCCAGCCTTTCGGCATAGGGAGCCCCAGGCCTGGGGCGCCCCAGCCCTTAGGATTTGGGAGCCCCAGGCTGGGACGCCCCAGCCCATAGGTTTTGGGAGCCCCAGGCCTGGGGCGCCCAGCCCTTAGGCTTTAGGAGCCCCAGGCTTGGGGCGCCCCAGCTCTTAAGCTTTGGGAGCCACAGGCCTAGGGCCCCCCAGCCCTTAGGCTTAGGGAGCACCAGGCCTGGGGGGACACAGCTCTTCGGTTTAGGGAGCCCCAGACCTGGGGCGTCCCTGCCCTTAGGCTTTGGGAGTCCCAGACATGGGCGCCCCAGCCCTTAGGCTTTGGGAGCCCCAGGCCTGGTAAGCCCCAGCCCTTAGACTTAGGGAGCCCCTGGCCTGGGGCACCCCAGCCCTTTGGCTTTGGGAACCACAGGCCTAGGGCGCCCCAGCCTTTCGGCATAGGGAGCCCAGGCCTGGGGCGCCACAGCCCTTTGTCTTAGGAAGCCCAAGGCCTGGGGTGCCCTGAGCCTTAGGCTTTGGGAGCCCCAGACCTGGGGCGTCCCAGCCCTTAGGATTTGGGAGCCCCAGGCTGGGAGGCCCCAGCCCATAAGTTTTGGGAGCCCCAGGCCTGGGGCGCCCAGCCCTTAGGCTTTAGGAGCCCCAGGCTTGGGGCGCCCCAGCTCTTAGGCTTTGGGAGCCACAGGCCTGGGGCCCCCCAGCCCTTAGGCTTAGGGAGCACCAGGCCTGGGGGGACACAGCTCTTCGGCTTAGGGAGCCCCAGGCCTGTGGCGTCCCTGTCCTTAGGCTTTGGAAGTCCTAGACCTGGGCACCCCAGCCCTTAGGCTTAGGGAGCCCCTGGCCTGGGGCGCCCCAACCCTTAGGCTTTGGGAGCCCCACGCCTGGGGCGCCCCAGCCCTTAGGTTTTGTGAGCCCTAGGCCTGGGGCG
The DNA here is from genome assembly GCF_050624435.1 of Tenrec ecaudatus. Classification (NCBI taxonomy): domain Eukaryota; kingdom Metazoa; phylum Chordata; class Mammalia; order Afrosoricida; family Tenrecidae; genus Tenrec; species Tenrec ecaudatus. The sequence continues at coordinate 24,206 of NW_027457705.1, forward strand.
TCGCTGCCCTCAGGCTTTGGGAGCCCAAGGCCTGGGGTGCCCCAGCCCTTAGGCTTGGGGAGCCCCAGACCGGGGTCGCCCTTGCCCTTAGGCTTTGAGAGCCCCAGGCCCGGGGCGCCCCAGCGCTTAGGCTTTGGGAGACCCAGGCCTGGGGAGCCCCAGCCCTTAGGATTAGGGAGCCCTAGGCCTCGGGGCACCCAGCCCTTAGGCTTATGGAGCCCCAGGCCTGAGGCGTCCCAGCCCTTAGGCTTAGGGAGCCCCAGGCCTGGTACGCCCCAGCCCTTAGGCGTAGGGAGCGCCTGGCATGGGGCGCCCCAGCCCTTAGGCTTTGGGAGTCCCAGGCCTGGGGCGCCCCCGCCCTTAGATTTTGGGAGCCCCGGCCTGGGCGCCCCCGCCCTTAGGCTTTGGGAGCCCTAGGCCTGGGGTGCCCCAGCCCTTAGGCTTTGGGAGCCCCAGGCAGGGGCGCCGAAGCCTTTAGGATTTGGGACCCACAGGGCTGGGGCGCCCCAGCCCTTAGGGTTTGGGAGCCCCATGCCTGGGGGGCCCCAGCCCTTAGGATTTGGCAACCCCAGGCTGGGACGCCCCAGCCCATAGGTTATGGGAGCCCCAAGCCTGTGACGCCCAGCCTATAGTCTTTGGGAGCCCCAGGCCTGGTACGCCCCAGCCCTTAGGCGTTGGGAGCCCCAGGCCTGGTACGCCCCAGCCCTTAGACTTAGGGAGCACCTGGCCTGTGGCGCCCCAGCCGTTAGGCTTTGGGAGCCCCAGGCCTGGGGCGCCCCAGCCCTTAGGTTTTGGGAGCCATGGGCCTGGGACGCCTCTGCCCTTAGGCTTTGGGAGCCCCGGGCCTGGGGCACCCCATCTCTTAGGCTTAGGGAGCCCCAGGCCTTGGGCGCCCCAGCACTTAGGCTTAGGGAGGCCTGGCCTGGGGCGCCACAGCCCTTTGTCTTAGGAAGCCCAAGGCCTGGGGTGCCCCGAGCCTTAGGCTTTGGGAGCCCCAGACCTGGGGCGTCCCAGCCCTTAGGATTTGGGAGCCCCAGCCCGGGGGCGCCCCCGCCGTTAGGCTTTGGCAGCCCAAGCCTGGTGCGACCCAGCCCTTAGGTTTTGGGAGCCAAAGCCTGGGGCGCCCTAACCCTTAGCCTTTGGGAGCCGCAAGCCTGGGGCGCCCCAGCCCTTAGGCTTTGGGAGCCGCAGGCCTGGGGCGCCCCAGCCCTTAGGATTTGGAAGCCCCAGGCCTGGAGCGCCCCAGCCCATAGGTTTTGGGAGCCCCAGGCCTGTGGCTCCGAGCCCTTAGGCTTTGAGAGCCCCACGCTTGGGGCGCCCCAGCTCTTAGGCTTAGGGAACCCCTGGCCTGGGGCGCCCAAGCCCTTAGGCTTTGGGAGCCCCAGGCCTGGGGCGCCCAGCTCTTCGGCTTAGGGCGCCCCAGGCCAGGGGCGTCCCAGCCCTTAGGCTTAGCGAGCCCATGGCCAGGGACCCGCCAGCCCTTAGGATTTGGGAGCCCCAGGCTGGGACGCCCCAGCCCATAGGTTTTGGGAGCCCCAGGCCTGGGACGCCAAGCCCTTAGGCTGTGGGAGCCCCAGGCCTGGGGCGCCCCAGCCTTTAGGCTTTGGGAGCCCCAGACATGGGGCGTCCTAGCCCTTAGGCTTTGGGAGTCCCAGACATGGGCGCCCCAGCCCTTAGGCTTTGGGAGCCCCAGGCCTGGTACGCCCCAGCCCTTAGACTTAGGGAGCCCCTGATCTGGGGCACCCCAGCCCTTTGGCTTTGGGAACCACAGGCCTAGGGCGCCCCAGCCTTTCGGCATAGGGAGCCCCAGGCCTGGGGCGCCCCAGCCCTTAGGATTTGGGAGCCCCAGGCTGGGACGCCCCAGCCCATAGGTTTTGGGAGCCCCAGGCCTGGGGCGCCCAGCCCTTAGGCTTTAGGAGCCCCAGGCTTGGGGCGCCCCAGCTCTTAAGCTTTGGGAGCCACAGGCATGGGGCCCCCCAGCCCTTAGGCTTAGGGAGCACCAGGCCTGGGGGGACACAGCTCTTCGGTTTAGGGAGCCCCAGACCTGGGGCGTCCCTGCCCTTAGGCTTTGGAAGTCCTAGACCTGGGCACCCCAGCCCTTAGGCTTAGGGAGCCCCTGGCCTGGGGCGCCCCAACCCTTTGGCTTTGGGAGCTCCACGACTGGGGCGCCCCAGCCCTTAGGTTTTGTGAGCCCTAGGCCTGGGGCGTCCCTGCCCTTAGGCTTTGGGAGCCCAAGGCCTGGGGTGCCCCAGCCCTTAGGCTGAGGGAGCCCCAGACCGGGTCGCCCCAGCCCTTAGGCTTTGGGAACCCCAGGCCCGGGGCACCGCAGCGCTTAGGCTTTGGGAGTCCCAGGCCTGGGGCGCCCCCGCCCTTAGATTTTGGGAGCCCTAGGCCTGGGGTGCCCCCGCCCTTAGGCTTTGGGAGCCTTAGGCCTGGGGTGCCCCAGCCCTTAGACTTTGGGAGCCCCAGGCTGTGGCGCCGAAGCCTTTAGGCTTTGGGACCCACAGGGCTGGGGCGCCCCAGCCCTTAGGGTTTGGGAGCCCCAGGCCTGGGGGGCCCCAGCCCTTAGGATTTCGGAGCCCCAGGCTGGGACGCCCCAGCCCATAGATTATGGGAGCTCCAAGCCTGCGATGCCCAGCCCTTAGGCTTTAGGAACCCCAGGCCTGGTACGCCCCAGCCCTTAGGCGTTGGGAGCCCCAGGCCTGGTACGCCCCAGCCCTTAGACTTAGGAAGCACCTGGCCTGGGGCGCCCCAGCCCTTAGGCTTTGGGAGCCCCAGGCCTGGGGCGCCCCAGCCCTTAGGTTTTGGGAGCCATGGGCCTAGGGCGCCACTGCCCTTAGGCTTGGGGAGCCCCAGGCCTTGGGCGCCCCAGCACTTAGGCTTAGGGAGCCTCTGGCCTGTGGCGCCACAGCCCTTTGTCTTAGGAAGCCCAAGGCCTGGGGTGCCCCGACCCTTAGGCTTTGGGAGCCCCAGACCTGGGGCGTCCCAGCCCTTAGGATTTGGGAGCCCCAGCCCGGGGGTGCCCCAGCCGTCAGGCTTTGTCAGCCCAAGCCTGGTGCGACCCAGCCCTTAGGTTTTGGGAGCCAAAGCCTGCGGTGCCCTAGCCCTTAGGCTTTGGGAGCCGCAAGCCTGGGGCGCCCCAGACCTTAGGCTTTGGAAGCCTCAGGCCTGGAGCGCCCCAGCCCATAGGTTTTGGGACCCCAGGCCTGTGGCTCCGAGCCCTTAGGCTTTGAGAGCCACACCCTTGGTGCGCCCCAGCTCTTAGGCTTAGGGAACCACTGGCCTGGGGCGCCCAAGCCCTTAGCCTTTGGGAGCCCCAGGCCTGGGGCGCCCAGCACTTCGGCTTAAGGCGCCACAGGCCAGGGGCGTTCCAGCCCTTAGGCTTAGGGAGCCCATGGCCAGAGACCCCCAGCACTTAGGATTTGGGAGCCCCAGACCGGGTCGCCCCAGCCCTTAGGTTTTGGGAACCCCAGGCCCGGGGCACCGCAGCGCTTAGGCTTTGGGAGTCCCAGGCCTGGGGCGCCCCCGCCCTTAGATTTTGGGAGCCCCGGGCTGTGGCGCCCCCGCCCTTAGGCTTTGGGAGCCCTAGGCCTGGGGTGCCCCAGCCCTTAGACTTTGGGAGCCCCAGGCTGTGGCGCCGAAGCCTTTAGGCTTTGGGACCCACAGGGCTGGGGCGCCCCAGCCCTTAGGGTTTGGGAGCCCCAGGCCTGGGGGGCCCCAGCCCTTAGGATTTGGGAGCCCCAGGCTGGGACGCCCCAGCCCATAGGTTATCGGAGCCCCAAGCCTGCGATGCCCAGCCCTTAGGCTTTAGGAACCCCAGGCCTGGTACGCCCCAGCCCTTAGGCGTTGGGAGCCCCAGGCCTGGTACGCCCCAGCCCTTAGACTTAGGAAGCACCTGGCTGGGGCGCCCCAGCCCTTAGGCTTTGGGAGCCCCAGGCCTGGGGCGCCCCAGCCCTTAGGTTTTGGGAGCCATGGGCCTAGGGCGCCTCTGCCCTTAGGCTTTGGGAGCCCCAGGCCTTGGGCGCCCCAGCACTTAGGCTTAGGGAGCCTCTGGCCTGTGGCGCCACAGCCCTTTGTCTTAGGAAGCCCAAGGCCTGGGGTGCCCCGACCCTTAGGCTTTGGGAGCCCCAGACCTGGGGCGTCCCAGCCCTTAGGATTTGGGAGCCCCAGCCCGGGGGTGCCCCAGCCGTCAGGCTTTGTCAGCCCAAGCCTGGTGCGACCCAGCCCTTAGGTTTTGGGAGCCAAAGCCTGCGGCGCCCTAGCCCTTAGGCTTTGGGAGCCGCAAGCCTGGGGCGCCCCAGACCTTAGGCTTTGGAAGCCTCAGGCCTGGAGCGCCCCAGCCCATAGGTTTTGGGACCCCAGGCCTGTGGCTCCGAGCCCTTAGGCTTTGAGAGCCACACGCTTGGGGCGCCCCAGCTCTTAGGCTTAGGGAACCACTGGCCTGGGGCGCCCAAGCCCTTAGCCTTTGGGAGCCCCAGGCCTGGGGCGCCCAGCACTTCGGCTTAGGGCGCCACAGGCCAGGGGCGTTCCAGCCCTTAGGCTTAGGGAGCCCATGGCCAGGGACCTCCCAGCACTTAGGATTTGGGAGCCCCAGGCTGGGACGCCCCAGCCCATAGGTTTTGGGAGCCCCAGGCCTGGGACGCCAAGCCCTTAGGCTGTGGGAGCCCCAGGCCTGGGGCGCCCCAGCCTTTAGGCTTTGGGAGCCCCAGACATGGGGCGTCCCAGCCCTTAGGCTTTGGGAGTCCCAGACATGGGCGCCCCAGCCCTTAGGCTTTGGGAGACCCAGGCCTGGTAAGCCCCAGCCCTTAGACTTAGGGAGCCCCTGGCCTGGGGCACCCCAGCCCTTTGGCTTTGGGAACCACAGGCCTAGGGCGCCCCAGCCTTTCGGCATAGGGAGCCCAGGCCTGGGGCGCCACAGCCCTTTGTCTTAGGAAGCCCAAGGCCTGGGGTGCCCTGAGCCTTAGGCTTTGGGAGCCCCAGACCTGGGGCGTCCCAGCCCTTAGGATTTGGGAGCCCCAGGCTGGGAGGCCCCAGCCCATAAGTTTTGGGAGCCCCAGGCCTGGGGCGCCCAGCCCTTAGGCTTTAGGAGCCCCAGGCTTGGGGCGCCCCAGCTCTTAGGCTTTGGGAGCCACAGGCCTGGGGCCCCCCAGCCCTTAGGCTTAGGGAGCACCAGGCCTGGGGGGACACAGCTCTTCGGCTTAGGGAGCCCCAGGCCTGTGGCGTCCCTGTCCTTAGGCTTTGGAAGTCCTAGACCTGGGCACCCCAGCCCTTAGGCTTAGGGAGCCCCTGGCCTGGGGCGCCCCAACCCTTAGGCTTTGGGAGCCCCACGCCTGGGGCGCCCCAGCCCTTAGGTTTTGTGAGCCCTAGGCCTGGGGCGTCCCTGCCCTCAGGCTTTGGGAGCCCAAGGCCTGGGGTGCCCCAGCCCTTAGGCTTAGGGAGCCCCAGACCGGGGTCGCCCTTGCCCTTAGGCTTTGAGAGCCCCAGGCCCGGGGCGCCCCAGCGCTTAGGCTTTGGGAGACCCAGGCCTGGGGAGCCCCAGCCCTTAGGATTAGGGAGCCCTAGGCCTCGGAGCACCCAGCCCTTAGGCTTATGGAGCCCCAGGCCTGAGGCGTCCCAGCCCTTAGGCTTAGGGAGCCCCAGGTCTGGTACGCCCCAGCCCTTAGGCGTAGGGAGCGCCTGGCATGGGGCGCCCCAGCCCTTAGGCTTTGGGAGTCCCAGGCCTGGGGCTCCCCCGCCCTTAGATTTTGGGAGCCCCGGCCTGGGCGCCCCCGCCCTTAGGCTTTGGGAGCCCTAGGCCTGGGGTGCCCCAGCCCTTAGGCTTTGGGAGCCCCAGGCAGGGGCGCCGAAGCCTTTAGGATTTGGGACCCACAGGGCTGGGGCGCCCCAGCCCTTAGGGTTTGGGAGCCCCATGCCTGGGGGGCCCCAGCCCTTAGGATTTGGCAACCCCAGGCTGGGACGCCCCAGCCCATAGGTTATGGGAGCCCCAAGCCTGTGACGCCCAGCCTATAGTCTTTGGGAGCCCCAGGCCTGGTACGCCCCAGCCCTTAGGCGTTGGGAGCCCCAGGCCTGGTACGCCCCAGCCCTTAGACTTAGGGAGCACCTGGCCTGTGGCGCCCCAGCCGTTAGGCTTTGGGAGCCCCAGGCCTGGGGCGCCCCAGCCCTTAGGTTTTGGGAGCCATGGGCCTGGGACGCCTCTGCCCTTAGGCTTTGGGAGCCCCGGGCCTGGGGCACCCCATCTCTTAGGCTTAGGGAGCCCCAGGCCTTGGGCGCCCCAGCACTTAGGCTTAGGGAGGCCTGGCCTGGGGCGCCACAGCCCTTTGTCTTAGGAAGCCCAAGGCCTGGGGTGCCCCGAGCCTTAGGCTTTGGGAGCCCCAGACCTGGGGCGTCCCAGCCCTTAGGATTTGGGAGCCCCAGCCCGGGGGCGCCCCCGCCGTTAGGCTTTGGCAGCCCAAGCCTGGTGCGACCCAGCCCTTAGGTTTTGGGAGCCAAAGCCTGGGGCGCCCTAGCCCTTAGCCTTTGGGAGCCGCAAGCCTGGGGCGCCCCAGCCCTTAGGCTTTGGGAGCCGCCGGCCTGGGGCGCCCCAGCCCTTAGGATTTGGAAGCCCCAGGCCTGGAGCGCCCCAGCCCATAGGTTTTGGGAGCCCCAGGCCTGTGGCTCCGAGCCCTTAGGCTTTGAGAGCCCCACGCTTGGGGCGCCCCAGCTCTTAGGCTTAGGGAACCCCTGGCCTGGGGCGCCCAAGCCCTTAGGCTTTGGGAGCCCCAGGCCTGGGGCGCCCAGCTCTTCGGCTTAGGGCGCCCCAGGCCAGGGACGTCCCAGCCCTTAGGCTTAGCGAGCCCATGGCCAGGGACCCGCCAGCCCTTAGGATTTGGGAGCCCCAGGCTGGGACGCCCCAGCCCATAGGTTTTGGGAGCCCCAGGCCTGGGACGCCAAGCCCTTAGGCTGTGGGAGCCCCAGGCCTGGGGCGCCCCAGCCTTTAGGCTTTGGGAGCCCCAGACATGGGGCGTCCTAGCCCTTAGGCTTTGGGAGTCCCAGACATGGGCGCCCCAGCCCTTAGGCTTTGGGAGCCCCAGGCCTGGTACGCCCCAGCCCTTAGACTTAGGGAGCCCCTGATCTGGGGCACCCCAGCCCTTTGGCTTTGGGAACCACAGGCCTAGGGCGCCCCAGCCTTTCGGCATAGGGAGCCCCAGGCCTGGGGCGCCCCAGCCCTTAGGATTTGGGAGCCCCAGGCTGGGACGCCCCAGCCCATAGGTTTTGGGAGCCCCAGGCCTGGGGCGCCCAGCCCTTAGGCTTTAGGAGCCCCAGGCTTGGGGCGCCCCAGCTCTTAGGCTTTGGGAGCCACAGGCCTGGGGCCCCCCAGCCCTTAGGCTTAGGGAGCACCAGGCCTGGGGGGACACAGCTCTTCGGTTTAGGGAGCCCCAAACCTGGGGCGTCCCTGCCCTTAGGCTTTGGAAGTCCTAGACCTGGGCACCCCAGCCCTTAGGCTTAGGGAGCCCCTGGCCTGGGGCGCCCCAACCCTTTGGCTTTGGGAGCTCCACGACTGGGGCGCCCCAGCCCTTAGGTTTTGTGAGCCCTAGGCCTGGGGCGTCCCTGCCCTTAGGCTTTGGGAGCCCAAGGCCTGGGTTGCCCCAGCCCTTAGGCTGAGGGAGCCCCAGACCGGGTCGCCCCAGCCCTTAGGCTTTGGGAACCCCAGGCCCGGGGCACCGCAGCGCTTAGGCTTTGGGAGTCCCAGGCCTGGGGCGCCCCCGCCCTTAGATTTTGGGAGCCCTAGGCCTGGGGTGCCCCCGCCCTTAGGCTTTGGGAGCCCTAGGCCTGGGGTGCCCCAGCCCTTAGGATTTGGGAGCCCCAGCCCGGGGGTGCCCCAGCCGTCAGGCTTTGTCAGCCCAAGCCTGGTGCGACCCAGCCCTTAGGTTTTGGGAGCCAAAGCCTGCGGCGCCCTAGCCCTTAGGCTTTGGGAGCCGCAAGCCTGGGGCGCCCCAGACCTTAGGCTTTGGAAGCCTCAGGCCTGGAGCGCCCCAGCCCATAGGTTTTGGGACCCCAGGCCTGTGGCTCCGAGCCCTTAGGCTTTGAGAGCCACACGCTTGGGGCGCCCCAGCTCTTAGGCTTAGGGAACCACTGGCCTGGGGCGCCCAAGCCCTTAGCCTTTGGGAGCCCCAGGCCTGGGGCGCCCAGCACTTCGGCTTAGGGCGCCACAGGCCAGGGGCGTTCCAGCCCTTAGGCTTAGGGAGCCCATGGCCAGGGACCTCCCAGCACTTAGGATTTGGGAGCCCCAGGCTGGGACGCCCCAGCCCATAGGTTTTGGGAGCCCCAGGCCTGGGACGCCAAGCCCTTAGGCTGTGGGAGCCCCAGGCCTGGGGCGCCCCAGCCTTCAGGCTTTGGGAGCCCCAGACATGGGGCGTCCCAGCCCTTAGGCTTTGGGAGTCCCAGACATGGGCGCCCCAGCCCTTAGGCTTTGGGAGCCCCAGGCCTGGTACGCCCCAGCCCTTAGACTTAGGGAGCCCCTGGCCTGGGGCACCCCAGCCCTATGGCTTTGGGAACCACAGGCCTGGGCGCCCCAGCCTTTCGGCATAGGGAGCCCAGGCCTGGGGCGCCACAGCCCTTTGTCTTAGGAAGCCCAAGGCCTGGGGTGCCCCGACCCTTAGGCTTTGGGAGCCCCAGACCTGGGGCGTCCCAGCCCTTAGGATTTGGGAGCCCCAGCCCGGGGGTGCCCCAGCCGTCAGGCTTTGTCAGCCCAAGCCTGGTGCGACTCAGCCCTTAGGTTTTGGGAGCCAAAGCCTGCGGTGCCCTAGCCCTTAGGCTTTGGGAGCCGCAAGCCTGGGGCGCCCCAGACCTTAGGCTTTGGAAGCCTCAGGCCTGGAGCGCCCCAGCCCATAGGTTTTGGGACCCCAGGCCTGTGGCTCCGAGCCCTTAGGTTTTGAGAGCCACACGCTTGGTGCGCCCCAGCTCTTAGGCTTAGGGAACCACTGGCCTGGGGCGCCCAAGCCCTTAGCCTTTGGGAGCCCCAGGTTTTGGGTGCCCAGCACTTCGGCTTAGGGCGCCACAGGCCAGGGGCGTTCCAGCCCTTAGGCTTAGGGAGCCCATGGTCAGAGACCCCCCAGCACTTAGGATTTTGGAGCCCCAGGCTGGGACGCCCCAGCCCATAGGTTTTGGGAGCCCCAGGCCTGGGACGCCAAGCCCTTAGGCTGTGGGAGCCCCAGGCCTGGGGCGCCCCAGCCTTCAGGCTTTGGGAGCCCCAGACATGGGGCGTCCCAGCCCTTAGGCTTTGGGAGTCCCAGACATGGGCGCCCCAGCCCTTAGGCTTTGGGAGCCCCAGGCCTGGTACGCCCCAGCCCTTAGACTTAGGGAGCCCCTGGCCTGGGGCACCCCAGCCCTTTGGCTTTGGGAACCACAGGCCTGGGCGCCCCAGCCTTTCGGCATAGGGAGCCCAGGCCTGGGGCGCCACAGCCCTTTGTCTTAGGAAGCCCAAGGCCTGGGGTGCCCTGAGCCTTAGGCTTTGGGAGCCCCAGACCTGGGGCGTCCCAGCCCTTAGGATTTGGGAGCCCCAGCCCGGGGGCACCCCAGCCGTTAGGCTTTGGCAGCCCAAGCCTGGTGCGACCCAGCCCTAGGTTTTGGGAGCCAAAGCCTGGGGCGCCCTAGCCCTTAGGCTTTGGGAGCCGCAGGCCTGGGGCGCCACAGCCCTTAGGCTTTGGAAGCCCCAGGCCTGGGGCGCCCCAGCCCTTAGGATTTGGAAGCCCCAGGCCTGGAGCGCCCCAGCCCATAGGTTTTGGGAGCCCCAGGCCTGGGGCTCCGAGCCCTTATGCTTTGAGAGCCCCACGCTTGGGGCGCCCTAGCTCTTAGGCTTAGGGATCACTTGCCGGGGGCGCACAAGCCTTTAGGCTTTGGGAGCCCCAGGCCTGGGGCGCCCAGCTCTTCGGCTTAGGGCGCCCCAGTCCAGGGGCGTCCCAGCCCTTAGGCTTAGGGAGCCCATGGCCAGGGACCCCCCAGCCCTTAGGATTTGGGAGCCCCAGGCTGTGACGCCCCAGCCCATAGGTTTTGGGAGCCCCAGGCCTGGGAAGCCAAGCCCTTAGGCTGTGGGAGCCCCAGACATGGGGCGTCCCAGCCCTTAGGCTTTGGGAGCCCCTGGCCTGGTACGCCCCAGACCTTAGACTTAGGGAGCCCCTGGCCTGGGGCACCCCAGCCCTTTGGCTTTGGGAGCCCCACACCTGGGGCGCCCCAGCCCTTAGGTTTTGTGAGCCCTAGGCCTGGGGCGCCCCTGCCCTTAGGCTTAGGAAGCCCCAGACCGGGGTCGCCCTAGCCCTTAGGCTTTGAGAGCCCCAGGCCCGGGGCGCCCCAGCGCTTAGGCTTTGGGAGGCCCAGGCCTGGGGCGCCCATGCCCTTAGGATTAGGGAGCCCCAGGGCTCGGGGCACCCAGCCCTTAGGCTTATGGAGCCCCAGGCCTGAGGCGTCCCAGCCCTTAGGCTTAGGGAGCCCCAGGCCTGGTACGCCCCAGCCCTTAGGCGTAGGGAGCCCTGGCATGGGGCGCCCCAGCCCTTAGGCTTTGGGAGTCCCAGGCCTGGGGCGCCCCAGCCCTTAGGCTTTGGGAGCCCCAGGCCTGGTACGCCCCAGCCCTTAGACTTAGGGAGCCCCTGGCCTGTGGCAACCCAGCCCTTTGGCTTTGGGAACCGCAGGTCTAGGGCGCCCCAGCCTTTCGGCATAGGGAGCCCCAGGCCTGGGCGCCCCAGACCTTAGGATTTGGGAGCCCCAGGCTGGGACGCCCCAGCCCATAGGTTTTGGGAGCCCCAGGCCTGGGGCGCCCAGCCCTTAGGATTTAGGAGTCCCAGGCTTGGGGCGCCCCAGCTCTTAGGCTTTGGGAGCCACAGGCCTGGGGCCCCCCAGCCCTTAGGCTTAGGGAGCACCAGGCCTGGGGGGACACAGCTCTTCGGCTTAGGGAGCCCCAGGCCTGGGGCGTCCCTGCCCTTAGGCTTTGGAAGTCCTAGACCTGGGCACCCCAGCCCTTAGGCTTAGGGAGCCCCTGGCCTGGGGCGCCCCAACCCTTAGGCTTTGGGAGCCCCACGCCTGGGGCGCCCCAGCCCTTAGGTTTTGTGAGCCCTAGGCCTGGGGCGTCCCTGCCCTTAGGCTTTGGGAGCCCAAGGCCTGGGGTGCCCCAGCCCTTAGGCTTAGGGAGCCCCAGACCGGGGTCGCCCTTGCCCTTAGGCTTTGAGAGCCCCAGGCCCGGGGCGCCCCAGCGCTTAGGCTTTGGGAGACCCAGGCCTGGGGCGCCCCAGCCCTTAGGATTAGGGAGCCCTAGGCCTCGGGGCACCCAGCCCTTAGGCTTATGGAGCCCCAGGCCTGAGGCGTCCCAGCCCTTAGGCTTAGGGAGCCCCAGGCCTGGTACGCCCCAACCTTTAGGCGTAGGGAGCATCTGGCATGGGGCGCCCCAGCCCTTAGGCTTTGGGAGTCCCAGGCCTGGGGCGCTCCCGCCCTTAGATTTTGGGAGCCCCGGTCTGGGGCGCCCCCGCCCTTAGGCTTTGGGAGCCCTAGGCCTGGGGTACCCCAGCCCTTAGGCTTTGGGAGCCCCAGGCTGGGACGCCGAAGCCTTTAGGATTTGGGACCCACAGGGCTGGGGCGCCCCAGCCCTTAGGGTTTGGGAGCCCCATGCCTGGGGGGCCCCAGCCCTTAGGATTTGGGAGCCCCAAGCTGGGACGCCCCAGCCCATAGGTTATGGGAGCCCCAAGCCTGTGACGCCCAGCATATAGGCTTTGAGAGCTCCAGGCCTGGTACGCCCCAGTCCTTAGGCGTTGGGAGCCCCAGGCCTGGTACGCCCCAGCCCTTAGACTTAGGGAGCACCTGGCCTGTGGCGCCCCAGCCGTTAGGCTTTGGGAGCCCCAGGCCTGGGGCGCCCCAGCCCTTAGGTTTTAGGAGCCATGGGCCTGGGACGCCTCTGCCCTTAGGCTTTGGGAGCCCCGGGCCTGGGGCACCCCATCCCTTAGGCTTAGGGAGCCCCAGGCCTTGGGCGCCCCAGCACTTAGGCTTAGGGAGCCCTGGCCTGGGGTGCCACAGCCCTTTGTCTTAGGAAGCCCAAGGCCTGGGGTGCCCCGAGCCTTAGGCTTTAGGAGCCCCAGACCTGGGGCGTCCCAGCCCTTAGGATTTGGGAGCCCCAGCCCGGGGGCGCCCCCGCCGTTAGGCTTTGGCAGCCCAAGCCTGGTGCGACCCAGCCCTAGGTTTTGGAAGCCAAAGCCTGGGGCGCCCTAGCCCTTAGGCTTTGGGAGCCGCAGGCCTGGGGCGTCCCAGCCCTTAGGATTTGGAAGCCCCAGGCCTGGAGCGCCCCAGCCATTAGGTTTTGGGAGCCCCAGGCCTGGGACGCCAAGCCCTTAGGCTGTGGGAGCCCCAGGGCTGGGGCTCCCCAGCCCTTAGGCTTTGGGAGCCCCAGACATGGGGTGTCCCAGCGCTTAGGCTTTGGGAGACCCAGGCCTGGTACGCCCCAGCCCTTAGACTTAGGGAGCCCCTGGCCTGGGGCACCCCAGCCCTTTGGCTTTGGGAACCACAGGCCTGGGCGCCCCAGCCTTTCGGCATAGGGAGCCCAGGCCTGGGGCGCCACAGCCCTTTGTCTTAGGAAGCCCAAGGCCTGGGGTGCCCTGAGCCTTAGGCTTTGGGAGCCCCAGACCTGGGGCGTCCCAGCCCTTAGGATTTGGGAGCCCCAGCCCGGGGGCACCCCAGCCGTTAGGCTTTGGCAGCCCAAGCCTGGTGCGACCCAGCCCTAGGTTTTGGGAGCCAAAGCCTGGGGCGCCCTAGCCCTTAGGCTTTGGGAGCCGCAGGCCTGGGGCGCCACAGCCCTTAGGCTTTGGAAGCCCCAGGCCTGGGGCGCCCCAGCCCTTAGGATTTGGAAGCCCCAGGCCTGGAGCGCCCCAGCCCATAGGTTTTGGGAGCCCCAGGCCTGGGGCTCCGAGCCCTTATGCTTTGAGAGCCCCACGCTTGGGGCGCCCTAGCTCTTAGGCTTAGGGATCACTTGCCGGGGGCGCACAAGCCTTTAGGCTTTGGGAGCCCCAGGCCTGGGGCGCCCAGCTCTTCGGCTTAGGGCGCCCCAGTCCAGGGGCGTCCCAGCCCTTAGGCTTAGGGAGCCCATGGCCAGGGACCCCCCAGCCCTTAGGATTTGGGAGCCCCAGGCTGTGACGCCCCAGCCCATAGGTTTTGGGAGCCCCAGGCCTGGGAAGCCAAGCCCTTAGGCTGTGGGAGCCCCAGACATGGGGCGTCCCAGCCCTTAGGCTTTGGGAGCCCCTGGCCTGGTACGCCCCAGACCTTAGACTTAGGGAGCCCCTGGCCTGGGGCACCCCAGCCCTTTGGCTTTGGGAGCCCCACACCTGGGGCGCCCCAGCCCTTAGGTTTTGTGAGCCCTAGGCCTGGGGCGCCCCTGCCCTTAGGCTTTGGGAGCCCAAGGCCTGGGTTGCCCCAGCCCTTAGGCTTAGGAAGCCCCAGACCGGGGTCGCCCTAGCCCTTAGGCTTTGAGAGCCCCAGGCCCGGGGCGCCCCAGCGCTTAGGCTTTGGGAGGCCCAGGCCTGGGGCGCCCATGCCCTTAGGATTAGGGAGCCCCAGGGCTCGGGGCACCCAGCCCTTAGGCTTATGGAGCCCCAGGCCTGAGGCGTCCCAGCCCTTAGGCTTAGGGAGCCCCAGGCCTGGTACGCCCCAGCCCTTAGGCGTAGGGAGCCCTGGCATGGGGCGCCCCAGCCCTTAGGCTTTGGGAGTCCCAGGCCTGGGGCGCCCCAGCCCTTAGGCTTTGGGAGCCCCAGGCCTGGTACGCCCCAGCCCTTAGACTTAGGGAGCCCCTGGCCTGTGGCAACCCAGCCCTTTGGCTTTGGGAACCGCAGGTCTAGGGCGCCCCAGCCTTTCGGCATAGGGAGCCCCAGGCCTGGGCGCCCCAGACCTTAGGATTTGGGAGCCCCAGGCTGGGACGCCCCAGCCCATAGGTTTTGGGAGCCCCAGGCCTGGGGCGCCCAGCCCTTAGGATTTAGGAGTCCCAGGCTTGGGGCGCCCCAGCTCTTAGGCTTTGGGAGCCACAGGCCTGGGGCCCCCCAGCCCTTAGGCTTAGGGAGCACCAGGCCTGGGGGGACACAGCTCTTCGGCTTAGGGAGCCCCAGGCCTGGGGCGTCCCTGCCCTTAGGCTTTGGAAGTCCTAGACCTGGGCACCCCAGCCCTTAGGCTTAGGGAGCCCCTGGCCTGGGGCGCCCCAACCCTTAGGCTTTGGGAGCCCCACGCCTGGGGCGCCCCAGCCCTTAGGTTTTGTGAGCCCTAGGCCTGGGGCGTCCCTGCCCTTAGGCTTTGGGAGCCCAAGGCCTGGGGTGCCCCAGCCCTTAGGCTTAGGGAGCCCCAGACCGGGGTCGCCCTTGCCCTTAGGCTTTGAGAGCCCCAGGCCCGGGGCGCCCCAGCGCTTAGGCTTTGGGAGACCCAGGCCTGGGGCGCCCCAGCCCTTAGGATTAGGGAGCCCTAGGCCTCGGGGCACCCAGCCCTTAGGCTTATGGAGCCCCAGGCCTGAGGCGTCCCAGCCCTTAGGCTTAGGGAGCCCCAGGCCTGGTACGCCCCAACCTTTAGGCGTAGGGAGCATCTGGCATGGGGCGCCCCAGCCCTTAGGCTTTGGGAGTCCCAGGCCTGGGGCGCTCCCGCCCTTAGATTTTGGGAGCCCCGGTCTGGGGCGCCCCCGCCCTTAGGCTTTGGGAGCCCTAGGCCTGGGGTACCCCAGCCCTTAGGCTTTGGGAGCCCCAGGCTGGGACGCCGAAGCCTTTAGGATTTGGGACCCACAGGGCTGGGGCGCCCCAGCCCTTAGGGTTTGGGAGCCCCATGCCTGGGGGGCCCCAGCCCTTAGGATTTGGGAGCCCCAAGCTGGGACGCCCCAGCCCATAGGTTATGGGAGCCCCAAGCCTGTGACGCCCAGCATATAGGCTTTGAGAGCTCCAGGCCTGGTACGCCCCAGTCCTTAGGCGTTGGGAGCCCCAGGCCTGGTACGCCCCAGCCCTTAGACTTAGGGAGCACCTGGCCTGTGGCGCCCCAGCCGTTAGGCTTTGGGAGCCCCAGGCCTGGGGCGCCCCAGCCCTTAGGTTTTAGGAGCCATGGGCCTGGGACGCCTCTGCCCTTAGGCTTTGGGAGCGCCGGGCCTGGGGCACCCCATCCCTTAGGCTTAGGGAGCCCCAGGCCTTGGGCGCCCCAGCACTTAGGCTTAGGGAGCCCTGGCCTGGGGTGCCACAGCCCTTTGTCTTAGGAAGCCCAAGGCCTGGGGTGCCCCGACCCTTAGGCTTTGGGAGCCCCAGACCTGGGGCGTCCCAGCCCTTAGGATTTGGGAGCCCCAGCCCGGGGGCGCCCCCGCCGTTAGGCTTTGGCAGCCCAAGCCTGGTGCGACCCAGCCCTAGGTTTTGGGAGCCAAAGCCTGGGGCGCCCTAGCCCTTAGGCTTTGGGAGCCGCAGGCCTGGGGCGTCCCAGCCCTTAGGATTTGGAAGCCCCAGGCCTGGAGCGCCCCAGCCATTAGGTTTTGGGAGCCCCAGGCCTGGGACGCCAAGCCCTTAGGCTGTGGGAGCCCCAGGGCTGGGGCTCCCCAGCCCTTAGGCTTTGGGAGCCCCAGACATGGGGTGTCCCAGCGCTTAGGCTTTGGGAGACCCAGGCCTGGTACGCCCCAGCCCTTAGACTTAGGGAGCCCCTGGCCTGGGGTGCCCCAGCCCTTAGGATTTGGGAGCCCTAGGCCTGGGGTGCCCCAGCCCTTAGGCTTTGGGCGCCCCAGGCTGGGGCGCCGAAGCCTTTAGGATTTGGGACCCACAGGGCTGGGGCGCCCCAGCCCTTAGGGTTTGGGATCCCAAGGCCTGGGGGGCCCCATCCCTTAGGATTTGGGAGCCCCAGGCTGGGACGCCCCAGCCCATAGGTTATGGGAGCCCCAAGCCTGCGACGCCCAGCCCTTAGGCTTTGGGAGCCCCAGGCCTGGTTCGCCCCAGCCCTTAGGCGTTGGGAGCCCCAAGCATGGGGCGGCCCAACCCATAGGCTTAGGGAGCCCTAGGCCTGGGGCGCCTCTGCCCTTAGGCTTTTGGAGCCCCAGGCCTGGGGGCCCCAGTCCTTAGGCTTAGGGAGCCCCAGTCCTGGGGCGCCCCAGCCCTTAGGCTTAGGGAGCCTCTGGCCTGGGGCGCCACAGCCCTTTGTTTTAGGGATCCCCAGGCCTACGGCGCCCCATCCCTTAGGCTTTGGGAGCCCCAGGCCTGGGGCGCCCCAGCCCTTAGGCTTTGGGTGCCCCAGGCCTGGGGTGCCCCAGCCCTTAGGCATTGGGAGCTCCAGGCCTGTGGCGCCACAGCCATTAGGCTTTGGGAGCCCCAGGCCTGGGGAACCCCTGCCCTTAGGTTTAGGTAGCCACTGGCCTGCGGAGCCCCAGCCCTTAAGCTTTGGGAGCCCCAGGCCTGGGGCGCCCCAGTGCTTAGGTTTTGGGAGCACCAGGCCAGGAGCCCCAGTCCTGGGGCACCCCAGCCCTTAGGATTTGGGAGTCCCAGGCCAGGGGCGCCCCCGCCCTTAGGTTTAGGGAGCCCCAGGCTGGGACGCCCCAGCCCATAGGTTTTGGGAGCCCCAGGCCGGGGACCCCAAGCCCTTAGGCTTTGGGAGCCCCAGGCCTGGGGCGCCCCAGCTCTTAGGCATTCGGAGCCACAGGCCTGGGGTCCCCCAGCCCTTAGGCTTAGGGAGCACCAGGCCTGGGGGGACACAGCTCTTCAGCTTAGGGAGCCCCAGGCCTGGGGCGTCCCTGCCCTTAGGCTTTGGAAGTCCTAGACCTGGGCACCCCAGCCCTTAGGCTTTGGGAGCCTCAGGCCTGGTACGCCCCAGCCCTTAGGCTTAGGGAGCCCCTGGCCTGGGGTGCCCCAACCCTTAGACTATGGGAGCCCCGGCCTGGGGCGCCCCAGCCCTTTGCTTTGGGAGCCCTAGGCCTGGGGTGCCCCAGCCCTTAGGCTTTGGGAGCCCCAGGCCTGGGGCTCCCAAGCTTTTAGGCTTTGGGACCCACAGGGCTGGGGCGCCCGAGCCCTTAGGGTTTGGGAGCCCCAGGCCTGGGGGCCCCAGGCCTTAGTATTTGGGAGCCCCAGGCTGGGACGCCCCAGCCCTTAGTCTTTGGGAGCCCCAGGCCTGGGGCGCCCCAGCCCTTAGGATTTTGGAGCCCCAGGCTGGGACGCCCCAGCCCATAGGTTTTGGGAGCCCCATGCCTGGGACGCCAAGCCCTTAGGCTTTCGGAGGCCCAGGCCTGGGGCGCCGCAGCCCTTAGGCTTTGGGAGCCGCAGATATGGGGCATCCCAGCACTTAGGCTTTGGGAGTCCCAGACCTGGGCTCCCCAGCCCTTAGGCTTTGGGAGCCCCAGGCCTGGTTCGCTCCAGCCCTTAGACTTTGGGAGCCTTTGGCCTGGGGCACCCCAGCCCTTTGGTTTTGGGAGCCAAAGGCCTAGGGCGCCCCAGCCTTTCGGCATAGGGAGCCCCAGCCTGGGGCGCCCCAGCCCTTAGGCTTAGGGAGCACCAGGCCTGGGGGGACACAGCCCTTAGGCTTAGGGAGCCCCAGGCCTGGGGCGCCCCAGCCTTTAGGTTTTGGGTTTCCCAGACCTGGGGCGCCCCAACCCTTAGGTTTTGGGAGCCCCAAGCATGGAATGCCCCAGCCCTTAGGCTTAGGGAGCCCCTGGGCTGGGGCGCCCCAGCCCTTAGGCTTTGGGAGCCCCAATCCTGGGTTGCCCAGGACTTAGGCTTTGGGAGCCCCAGGCTGGGGACTCCCCAGCCCTTAGGCTTAGGGATCCCTGGCCGGGGAGCCCTAGCCCTTAGACTTTGGGAGCCACAGGCCTGGGGCGCCCCAGCCCTTAGGCTTTGGGAGCCCAAGCCTGGGGCGCCCCAGCCCTTAGGCTTTGTGAGCCCAAGCCTGGGGCGCACCAGCCCTTAGACTTTGGGAGCCCCAGGCCTGGGGCGCCCCAGCCCTTAGGCTTTGGGAGCCCCAGGACTGAGGCACCCTAAACCTTTGGCTTAGGGAGCCACAGGCCTGGGGCGCCCCAACCCTTAGACTTAGGGGGCCTCTGGCCTGGGGCACCACAGCACTTTGTCTTAGGGAGCCCCAGACCTAGGGCGCCCCAGCCCTTAGGCTGTGGGAGCTCCAGGCCTGTGGCGCCCCAGCCCTGAGTCTTTGGGAGCCCCAGGCCTGGGGGCACCCAGCCCTAAGGCATAGGGAGCCCATGGCCTGTGACGCCCCAGCCCTTAGGCTTCGGGAGCCCAAGGCCTGCGATGCCCCAGCCCTTAGGGTTTGGGAGCCCCAGGCCTGGGGCACCCCAGCCCTTAGTCTTATGGAGCCGCAGGCCTGGTGCGCCACAGCCCTTAGGCTTTGGGTGCCCCAGGCCTAGGGTGCCCCAGCCCTTCGGCTTAGGGAGCCCCAGCCTTGGGGCCCCCAAGACCTTAGGTTTAGGGAGCCCCTGGCCGGGGGCGCCTCAGTCTTTAGGCTTTGGAAGCCCCAGCCGGGGCGCCACAGTCCATAGGCTTTGGGAGCCCCAGGCCTGGGGCGCCCCACGCTTAGGGTTTGGGAGCCCCACGCCTGGGGCGCCCCAGCCCATAGGCTTAGGGGGCCCCAGGCCTGGGGGCACCCAGCCTTTCGGAGCCCCAGGCCTGGGGCTTCCCAGCCCTTAGGCATAGGGAGCCCAGCCTGCGATGCCCCAGCCCTTAGGCTTTGGGAGCCCCAGGCCTGTGGCACCCCAGCCTTTAGGTTTGGAAGTCCCAGGCCTGGTACGCCCCAGCCCTTAGGTTTATGGAGCCCCTGGCCTGGGGCGCCCCAGGCCTTAGGCTTTGGGAGCCCCAGGCCTGGGGTGCCCCAGCCCTTAGGCTTACGGAGCCCAAGGCCTGGGGCGCCCCAGCCCTTAGATTTTGGGAGCGCCAGGCCAGGGGCGCCCCAGCCCTTAGGCTTCGGGGGCCCAAGGCCTGCGACACCCCAGCCCTTCGGCTTTGGGAGCCCCAGGCCTGGGGCCCCCCAGCCCTTAGGTTTTGGGAGCCATGGGCCTGGGGCGCCTCTGCCCTTAGGCTTTGGGAGCCCCGGGCCTGGGGCACCCCAGCCCTTAAGCTTAGGGAGCCCAAGGCCTTGGGCGCCCCAGCACTTAGGCTTAGGGAGCCCCAGGCCTTGGGCGCCCCAGCATTTAGGCTTAGGGAGCCTCTGGCCTGGGGCGCCACAGCCCTTTGTCTTAGGAAGCCCAAGGCCTGGGGTGCCCCGACCCTTAGGCTTTGGGAGCCCCAGACCTGGGGCGTCCCAGCCCTTACGATTTGGGAGCCCTAGCCCGGGGGCGCCCCAGCCGTCAGGCTTTGGCAGCCCAAGCCTGGTTCGCCCCAGCCCTTAGACTTTGGGAGCCCCTGGCCTGGGGCACCCCAGCCCTTTGGCTTTGGGAGCCACAGGCCTAGGGCGCCCCAGCCTTTCGGCATAGGGAGCCCCAGGCCTGGGGCGCCCCAGCCCTTAGGCTTAGGGAGCACCAGGCCTGGGGGGACACAGCTCTTCGGCTTAGGGAGCCCCAGCCTGGGGCGGCCCTGCCCTTAGGCTTAGGGAGCACCAGGCCTGGGGGGACACAGCTCTTCGGGTTAGGGAGCCCCAGGCCTGGGGCGTCCCTGCCCTTAGGCTTTGGGAGTCCTAGACCTGGGCGCCCCAGCCCTTAGGCTTTGGGAGCCCCAGGCCTGGTATGCCCCAGCCCTTAGGCTTAGGGAGCCCCTGGATTGGGGCGCCCCAACTCTTAGGCTTTGGGAGCCCCACGCCTGGTGCGCCCCAGCCCTTAGGTTTTGTGAGCCCTAGGCCTGGGGCGTCCCTGCCCTTAGGCTTTGGGAGCCCAAGGCCTGGGGTGCCCCAGCCCTTAGGCTTAGGGAGCCCCAGACCGGGGTCGCCCCAGCCCTTAGGCTTTGGGAGCCCCAGGCCCGGGGCGCCCCAGCGCTTAGGCTTTGGGAGCCCCAGGCCTGGTACGCCCCAGCCCTTAGGCGTAGGGAGCCCTGGCATGGGGCGCCCCAGGCCTTAGGCTTTGGGAGTCCCAAGCCTGGGGCACCCCTGCCCTTAGATTTTGGGAGCCCCTGGCTGGGGCGCCCCGCCCTTAGGCTTTGGGAGCCCTAGGCCTGGGGTGCCCCAGCCCTTAGACTTTGGGAGCCCCAGACCGGGGTCGCCCCAGCCCTTAGGGTTTGGGAGCCCCAGGCCTAGTCGGCCCCAGCCCTTAGGATTTGGGAGCCCCAGGCTGGGACGCCCCAGCCCATAGGTTATGGGAGCCCCAAGCCTGCGACGCCCAGCCCTTAGGCTTTGGGAGCCCCAGGCCTGGTACGCCCCAGCCCTTAGGGGTTGGGAGCCCCAGGCCTGGTACGCCCCAGCCCTTAGACTTAGGGAGCACCTGGCCTGGGGCGCCCCAGCCCTTAGGCTTTGGGAGCCCCAGGCCTGGGGCGCCCCAGCCCTTAGGTTTTGGGAGCTATGGGCCTAGGGCGACTCTGCCCTTAGGCTTAGCGAGCCCCAGGCCTTGGGCGCCCCAGCACTTAGGCTTAGGGAGCCTCTGGCCTGGGCCGCCACAGCCCTTTGTCTTAGGAAGCCCAAGGCCTGGGGTGCCCCGACCCTTAGGCTTTGGGAGCCCCAGACCTGGGGAGTCCCTGCCCTTAGGATTTGGGAGCCCCAGCCTGGGGGTGCCCCAGCCGTCAGGCTTTGGCAGCCCAAGCCTGGTGCGACCCAGCCCTTAGGTTTTGGGAGCCAAAGCCTGGGGCGCCCTAGCCCTTAGGCTTTGGGAGCCGCAAGCCTGGGGCGCCCCAGCCCTTAGGCTTTGGGAGCCGCAGGCCTGGGGCGCCCCAGCCCTTAGGATTTGGAAGCCCCAGGTCTGGAGCGCCCCAGCCCATAGGTTTTGGGAGCCCCAGGCCTGTGGCTCCGAGCCCTTAGGCTTTGAGAGCCCCACGCTTGGGGCGCCCCAGCTCTTAGGCTTAGGGAACCCCTGGCCTGGGGCGCCAAAGCCCTTAGGCTTTGGGCGCCCCAGGCCTGGGGCGCCCAGCTCTTCGACTTAAGGCGCCCCAGGCCAGGGGCGTCCCAGCCCTTAGGCTTAGCGAGCCCATGGCCAGGGACCCCACAGCCCTTAGGATTTGGGAGCCCCAGGCTGGGACGCCCCAGCCCATAGGTTTTGGGAGCCCCAGGCCTGGGACGCCAAGCCCTTAGGCTGTGGAAGCCACAGGCCTGGGGCGCCCCAGCCTTTAGGCTTTGGGAGCCCCAGACATGGGGCGTCCCAGCCCTTAGGCTTTGGGAGTCCCAGACATGGGTGCCCCAGCCCTTAGGCTTTGGGAGCCCCAGGCCTGGTACGCCCCAGCCCTTAGACTTAGGGAGCCTCTGGCCTGGGGCACCCCAGCCCTTTGGCTTTGGGAACTACAGGCCTAGGGCGCCCCAGCCTTTCGGCATAGGGAGCCCCAGGCCTGGGGTGCCCCAGCGCTTAGGATTTGGGAGCCCCAGGCTGGGACGCCCCAGCCCATAGGTTTTGGGAGCCCCAGGCCTGGGGCGCCCAGCCCTTAGGCTTTAGGAGCCCCAGGCTTGGGGCGCCCCAGCTCTTAGGCTTTGGGAGCCACAGGCCTGGGGCCCTCCAGCCCTTAGGCTTAGGGAGCACCAGGCCTGGGGGGACACAGCTCTTCGGCTTAGGGAGCCCCAGGCCTGGGGTGTCCCTGCCCTTAGGCTTTGGAAGTCCTCGACCTGGGCACCCCAGCCCTTAGGCTTAGGGAGCCCCTGGCCTGGGTGCCCCAACCCTTAGGCTTTGGGAGCCCCACGCCTGGGGCGCCCCAGCCCTTAGGTTTTGTGAGCCCTAGGCCTGGGGCGTCCCTGCCCTTAGGCTTTGGGAGCCCAAGGCCTGGGGTGCCCCAGCCCTTAGGCTTAGGGAGCCCCAGACCGGGTCGCCCCAGCCCTTAGGCTTTGGGAGCCCCAGGCTCGGGGCGCCGCAGCGCTTAGGCTTTGGGATGCCCAGGCCTGGGGCGCACCAGCCCTTAGGATTAGGTAGCCCCAGGACTCGGGGCACCCAGCCCTTAGGCTTATGGAGCCCCAGGCCTGAGGCGTCCCAGCCCTTAGGCTTAGGGAGCCCCAGGCCTGGTACGCCCAGCCCTTAGGCGTAGGGAGCCCCTGGCATGGGGCGCCGCAGCCCTTAGGCTTTGGGAGTCCCAGGCCTGGGGCACCCCCGCCCTTAGATTTTGGGAGCCCCGGCTTGGGGCGCCCCAGCCCTTAGGCTTTGGGAGCCCTAGGCCTGGGGTGCCCCAGCCCTTAGGCTTTGGGAGCCCCAGGCCTGGGGCGCCCAAGCCTTTAGGCTTTGGGACCCACAGGGCTGGGGCACCCAAGCCCTTTGGGTTTTGGGAGCCCCAGGCCTGGGTGGCCCCTGGCTTTAGGATTTGGGAGCCCCAGGCTGGGACGCCCCAGCCCTTAGGCTTTGGGAGCCCCAGGCCTGGGGCGCCCCACCCCTTAGGATTTGGGAGCCCCATGCTGGGACGCCCCAGCCCATAGGTTTTGGGAGCCCCAGGCCTGGGTCGCCAAGCCCTTAGGCTTTGGGAGCCCCAGGCCTGGGGCGCCCCAGCCCTTAGGCTTTGGGAGTCCCAGACATGGGGCGTCCCAGCCCTTAGGCTTTGGGAGTCCCAGACCTGGGCGCCCCAGCCCTTAGGCTTTGTGAGCCCCAGGCCTGGTATGCCCCAGCCCTTAGACTTAGGGAGCCCCTGGCCTGGGGCACCCCAGCCCTTTGGCTTTGGGAGCCACAGGCCTAGGGCGCCCCAGCCTTTCGGCTTTAGGAGTCCCAAGCTTGGGGCACCCCAGCTCTTAGGCTTTGGGAGCCACAGGCCTGGGGCCCCCCAACCCTTAGGCTTAGGGAGCACCAGGCCTGGGGGGACACAGCTCTTCGGCTTAGGGAGCCCCAGGCCTGGGGCGTCCCTGCCCTTAGGCTTTGGGAGTCCTAGACCTGGGCGCCCCAGCCCTTAGGCTTTGGGAGGCCCAGGCCTGGTACGCCCCAGCTCTTAGGCTTAGAGAGCCCCTCGTCTGGGGCGCCCCAACCCTTAGGCTTTGGGAGCCCCACGCCTGGGGCGCTCCAGCCCTTAGGTTTTGTGAGCCCTAGGCCAGGGGCGTCCCTGGCCTTAGGCTTTGGGAGCCCGAGACCGGGCTCGCCCCAGCCCTTAGGCTTTGGGAGCCCCAGGCCCGGGGCTCCCCAGCGCTTAGGATTTGGGAGGACCAGGCCTGGGGCGCCCCAGCCCTTAGGATTAGGGAGCCTCTGGCCTGGGGCACCCCAGCCCTTTGGCTTTGGGAACTACAGGCCTAGGGTGCCCCAGCCTTTCGGCATAGGGAGCCCCAGGCCTGGGGCGCCCCAGCGCTTAGGATTTGGGAGCCCCAGGCTGGGACGCACCAGCCCATAGGTTTTGGGAGCCCCAGGCCTGGGGTGCCCAGCCCTTAGGCTTTAGGAGCCCCAGGCTTGGGGCGCCCCAGCTCTTAGGCTTTGGGAGCCACAGGCCTGGGGCCCCCCAGCCCTTAGGCTTAGGGAGCACCAGGCCTGGGGGGACACAGCTCTTCGGCTTAGGGAGCCCCAGGCCTGGGGTGTCCCTGCCCTTAGGCTTTGGAAGTCCTCGACCTGGGCACCCCAGCCCTTAGGCTTAGGAAGCCCCTGGCCTCGGGCGCCCCAACACTTAGGCTTTGGGAGCCCCACGCCTGGGGCGCCCCAGCCCTTAGGTTTTGTGAGCCCTAGGCCTGGGGCGTCCCTGCCCTTAGGGTTTGGGAGCCCAAGGCCTGGGGTGCCCCAGCCCTTAGGCTTAGGGAGCCCCAGACCGGGTCGCCCCAGCCCTTAGGCTTTGGGAGCCCCAGGCCCGGGGCGCCGCAGCGCTTAGGCTTAGGGAGCCCCAGGCCTTGGGCGCCCCAGCACTTAGGCTTTGGGAGCCACAGGCCTGGGGCCCCCCAACCCTTAGGCTTAGGAAGCCCAAGGCCTGGGGTGCCCCGACCCTTAGGCTTTGGGAGCCCCAGACCTGGGGCGTCCCAGCCCTTACGATTTGGGAGCCCTAGCCCGGGGGCGCCCCAGCCGTCAGGCTTTGGCAGCCCAAGCCTGGTTCGCCCCAGCCCTTAGACTTTGGGAGCCCCTGGCCTGGGGCACCCCAGCCCTTTGGCTTTGGGAGCCACAGGCCTAGGGCGCCCCAGCCTTTCGGCATAGGGAGCCCCAGGCCTGGGGCGCCCCAGCCCTTAGGCTTAGGGAGCACCAGGCCTGGGGGGACACAGCTCTTCGGCTTAGGGAGCCCCAGCCTGGGGCGGCCCTGCCCTTAGGCTTAGGGAGCACCAGGCCTGGGGGGACACAGCTCTTCGGGTTAGGGAGCCCCAGGCCTGGGGCGTCCCTGCCCTTAGGCTTTGGGAGTCCTAGACCTGGGCGCCCCAGCCCTTAGGCTTTGGGAGCCCCAGGCCTGGTATGCCCCAGCCCTTAGGCTTAGGGAGCCCCTGGATTGGGGCGCCCCAACTCTTAGGCTTTGGGAGCCCCACGCCTGGTGCGCCCCAGCCCTTAGGTTTTGTGAGCCCTAGGCCTGGGGCGTCCCTGCCCTTAGGCTTTGGGAGCCCAAGGCCTGGGGTGCCCCAGCCCTTAGGCTTAGGGAGCCCCAGACCGGGGTCGCCCCAGCCCTTAGGCTTTGGGAGCCCCAGGCCCGGGGCGCCCCAGCGCTTAGGCTTTGGGAGCCCCAGGCCTGGTACGCCCCAGCCCTTAGGCGTAGGGAGCCCTGGCATGGGGCGCCCCAGGCCTTAGGCTTTGGGAGTCCCAAGCCTGGGGCACCCCTGCCCTTAGATTTTGGGAGCCCCTGGCTGGGGCGCCCCGCCCTTAGGCTTTGGGAGCCCTAGGCCTGGGGTGCCCCAGCCCTTAGACTTTGGGAGCCCCAGACCGGGGTCGCCCCAGCCCTTAGGGTTTGGGAGCCCCAGGCCTAGTCGGCCCCAGCCCTTAGGATTTGGGAGCCCCAGGCTGGGACGCCCCAGCCCATAGGTTATGGGAGCCCCAAGCCTGCGACGCCCAGCCCTTAGGCTTTGGGAGCCCCAGGCCTGGTACGCCCCAGCCCTTAGGGGTTGGGAGCCCCAGGCCTGGTACGCCCCAGCCCTTAGACTTAGGGAGCACCTGGCCTGGGGCGCCCCAGCCCTTAGGCTTTGGGAGCCCCAGGCCTGGGGCGCCCCAGCCCTTAGGTTTTGGGAGCTATGGGCCTAGGGCGACTCTGCCCTTAGGCTTAGCGAGCCCCAGGACTTGGGCGCCCCAGCACTTAGGCTTAGGGAGCCTCTGGCCTGGGCCGCCACAGCCCTTTGTCTTAGGAAGCCCAAGGCCTGGGGTGCCCCGACCCTTAGGCTTTGGGAGCCCCAGACCTGGGGAGTCCCTGCCCTTAGGATTTGGGAGCCCCAGCCTGGGGGTGCCCCAGCCGTCAGGCTTTGGCAGCCCAAGCCTGGTGCGACCCAGCCCTTAGGTTTTGGGAGCCAAAGCCTGGGGCGCCCTAGCCCTTAGGCTTTGGGAGCCGCAAGCCTGGGGCGCCCCAGCCCTTAGGCTTTGGGAGCCGCAGGCCTGGGGCGCCCCAGCCCTTAGGATTTGGAAGCCCCAGGTCTGGAGCGCCCCAGCCCATAGGTTTTGGGAGCCCCAGGCCTGTGGCTCCGAGCCCTTAGGCTTTGAGAGCCCCACGCTTGGGGCGCCCCAGCTCTTAGGCTTAGGGAACCCCTGGCCTGGGGCGCCAAAGCCCTTAGGCTTTGGGCGCCCCAGGCCTGGGGCGCCCAGCTCTTCGACTTAAGGCGCCCCAGGCCAGGGGCGTCCCAGCCCTTAGGCTTAGCGAGCCCATGGCCAGGGACCCCACAGCCCTTAGGATTTGGGAGCCCCAGGCTGGGACGCCCCAGCCCATAGGTTTTGGGAGCCCCAGGCCTGGGACGCCAAGCCCTTAGGCTGTGGAAGCCACAGGCCTGGGGCGCCCCAGCCTTTAGGCTTTGGGAGCCCCAGACATGGGGCGTCCCAGCCCTTAGGCTTTGGGAGTCCCAGACATGGGTGCCCCAGCCCTTAGGCTTTGGGAGCCCCAGGCCTGGTACGCCCCAGCCCTTAGACTTAGGGAGCCTCTGGCCTGGGGCACCCCAGCCCTTTGGCTTTGGGAACTACAGGCCTAGGGCGCCCCAGCCTTTCGGCATAGGGAGCCCCAGGCCTGGGGTGCCCCAGCGCTTAGGATTTGGGAGCCCCAGGCTGGGACGCCCCAGCCCATAGGTTTTGGGAGCCCCAGGCCTGGGGCGCCCAGCCCTTAGGCTTTAGGAGCCCCAGGCTTGGGGCGCCCCAGCTCTTAGGCTTTGGGAGCCACAGGCCTGGGGCCTCCCAGCCCTTAGGCTTAGGGAGCACCAGGCCTGGGGGGACACAGCTCTTCGGCTTAGGGAGCCCCAGGCCTGGTGTGTCCCTGCCCTTAGGCTTTGGAAGTCCTCGACCTGGGCACCCCAGCCCTTAGGATTAGGGAGCCCCTGGCCTGGGGCGCCCCAACCCTTAGGCTTTGGGAGCCCCACGCCTGGGGCGCCCCAGCCCTTAGGCTTTGGGAGCCCCAGGCCTGGGGTGCCCAAGCCCTTAGGCTTTGGGAGTCCCAGACATGGGGCGTCCCAGCCCTTAGGCTTTGGGAGTCCCAGACCTGGGCGCCCCAGCCCTTAGGCTTTGTGAGCCCCAGGCCTGGTACGCCCCAGTCCTTAGACTTAGGGAGCCCCTGGCCTGGGGCACCCCAGCCCTTTGGCTTTGGGAGCCACAGGCCTAGGGCGCCCAAGCCTTTCGGCTTTAGGAGTCCCAAGCTTGGGGCACCCCAGCTCTTAGGCTTTGGGAGCCACAGGCCTGGGGCCCCCCAACCCTTAGGCTTAGGGAGCACCAGGCCTGGGGGGACACAGCTCTTCGGCTTAGGGAGCCCCAGGCCTGGGGCGTCCCTGCCCTTAGGCTTTGGGAGTCCTAGACCTGGGCGCCCCAGCCCTTAGGCTTTGGGAGGCCCAGGCCTGGTACGCCCCAGCTCTTAGGCTTAGAGAGCCCCTCGTCTGGGGCGCCCCAACCCTTAGGCTTTGGGAGCCCCACGCCTGGGGCGCTCCAGCCCTTAGGTTTTGTGAGCCCTAGGCCAGGGGCGTCCCTGGCCTTAGGCTTTGGGAGCCCGAGACCGGGCTCGCCCCAGCCCTTAGGCTTTGGGAGCCCCAGGCCCGGGGCGCCCCAGCGCTTAGGATTTGGGAGGACCAGGCCTGGGGCGCCCCAGCCCTTAGGATTAGGGAGCCTCTGGCCTGGGGCACCCCAGCCCTTTGGCTTTGGGAACTACAGGCCTAGGGCGCCCCAGCCTTTCGGCATAGGGAGCCCCAGGCCTGGGGCGCCCCAGCGCTTAGGATTTGGGAGCCCCAGGCTGGGACGCCCCAGCCCATAGGTTTTGGGAGCCCCAGGCCTGGGGTGCCCAGCCCTTAGGCTTTAGGAGCCCCAGGCTTGGGGCGCCGCAGCGCTTAGGCTTTGGGATGCCCAGGCCTGGGGCGCCCCAGCCCTTAGGATTAGGTAGCCCCAGGACTCGGGGCACCCAGCCCTTAGGCTTAGGGACCCCCAGGCCTGGTACGCCCAGCCCTTAGGCGTAGGGAGCCCCTGGCATGGGGCGCCCCAGCCCTTAGGCTTTGGGAGTCCCAGGCCTGGGGCACCCCCGCCCTTAGACTTTGGGATCCCCGGCTTGGGGCGCCCCAGCCCTTAGGCTTTGGGAGCCCTAGGCCTGGGGTGCCCCAGCTCTTAGGCTTTGGGAGCCCCAGGCCTGGGGCGCCCAAGCCTTTAGGCTTTGGGACCCACAGGGCTGGGGCGCCCAAGCCATTTGGGTTTTGGGAGCCCCAGGCCTGGGTGGCCCCTGGCCTTAGGATTTGGGAGCCCCAGGCTGGGACGCCCCAGCCCTTAGGCTTTGGGAGCCCCAGGCCTGGGACGCCCCACCCCTTAGGATTTGGGAGCCCCATGCTGGGACGCCCCAGCCCATAGGTTTTGGGAGCCCCAGGCCTGGGTCGCCAAGCCCTTAGGCTTTGGGAGCCCCAGGCCTGGGGCGCCCCAGCCCTTAGGCTTTGGGAGTCCCAGACATGGGGCGTCCCAGCCCTTAGGCTTTGTGAGCCCCAGGCCTGGTACGCCCCAGTCCTTAGACTTAGGGAGCCCCTGGCCTGGGGCACCCCAGCCCTTTGGCTTTGGGAGCCACAGGCCTAGGGCGCCCCAGCCTTTCGGCTTTACGAGTCCCAAGCTTGGGGCACCCCAGCTCTTAGGCTTTGGGAGCCACAGGCCTGGGGCCCCCCAACCCTTAGGCTTAGGGAGCACCAGGCCTGGGGGGACACAGCTCTTCGGCTTAGGGAGCCCCAGGCCTGGGGCATCCCTGCCCTTAGGCTTTGGGAGTCCTAGACCTGGGCGCCCCAGCCCTTAGGCTTTGGGAGCCCCAGGCCTGGTACGCCCCAGCTCTTAGGCTTAGAGAGCCCCTCGTCTGGGGCGCCCCAACCCTTAGGCTTTGGGAGCCCCACGCCTGGGGCGCTCCAGCCCTTAGGTTTTGTGAGCCCTAGGCCAGGGGCGTCCCTGGCCTTAGGCTTTGGGAGCCCGAGACCGGGCTCGCCCCAGCCCTTAGGCTTTGGGAGCCCCAGGCCCGGGGCGCCCCAGCGCTTAGGATTTGGGAGGACCAGGCCTGGGGCGCTCCAGCCCTTAGGATTAGGGAGCCCAAGGCCTCGGGGCACCCAGCCCTTAGGCTTAGGGAGCCCGAGGCCTGGTACGCCCCAGCCGTTAGGCGTAGAGAGCCCCTGGCATGGGGCGCCCCAGCCCTAGTCTTTGGGAGCCCCACGCCTGGGGCGCTCCAGCCCTTAGGTTTTGTGAGCCCTAGGCCAGGGGCGTCCCTGGCCTTAGGCTTTGGGAGCCCGAGACCGGGCTCGCCCCAGCCCTTAGGCTTTGGGAGCCCCAGGCCCGGGGCGCCCCAGCGCTTAGGATTTGGGAGGACCAGGCCTGGGGCGCCCCAGCCCTTAGGATTAGGGAGCCTCTGGCCTGGGGCACCCCAGCCCTTTGGCTTTGGGAACTACAGGCCTAGGGCGCCCCAGCCTTTCGGCATAGGGAGCCCCAGGCCTGGGGCGCCCCAGCGCTTAGGATTTGGGAGCCCCAGGCTGGGACGCCCCAGCCCATAGGTTTTGGGAGCCCCAGGCCTGGGGTGCCCAGCCCTTAGGCTTTAGGAGCCCCAGGCTTGGGGCGCCCCAGCTCTTAGGCTTTGGGAGCCACAGGCCTGGGGCCCCCCAGCCCTTAGGCTTAGGGAGCACCAGGCCTGGGGGGACACAGCTCTTCGGCTTAGGGAGCCCCAGGCCTGGGGTGTCCCTGCCCTTAGGCTTTGGAAGTCCTCGACCTGGGCACCCCAGCCCTTAGGCTTAGGGAGCCCCTGGCCAGGGGCGTCCCAGCCCTTAGGCTTAGGGAGCCCATGGCCAGGGACCCCCCAGCCCTTAGGATTTGGGAGCCCCAGGCTGGGACGCCCCAGCCCATAGGTTTTGGGAGCCCCAGGCCTGGGTCGCCAAGCCCTTAGGCTTTGGGAGCCCCAGGCCTGGGGCGCCCCAGCCCTTAGGCTTTGGGAGTCCCAGACATGGGGCGTCCCAGCCCTTAGGCTTTGGGAGCCCCAGGCCTGGTACGCCCCAGCCCTTAGACTTAGGGAGCCCCTGGCCTGGGGCACCCCAGCCCTTTGGCTTTGGGAGCCACAGGCCTAGGGCGCCCCAGCCTTTCGGCTTTAGGAGTCCCAAGCTTGGGGCACCCCAGCTCTTAGGCTTTGGGAGCCACAGGCCTGGGGCCCCCCAACCCTTAGGCTTAGGGAGCACCAGGCCTGGGGGGACACAGCTCTTCGGCTTAGGGAGCCCCAGGCCTGGGGCATCCCTGCCCTTAGGCTTTGGGAGTCCTAGACCTGGGCGCCCCAGCCCTTAGGCTTTGGGAGCCCCAGGCCTGGTACGCCCCAGCTCTTAGGCTTAGAGAGCCCCTCGTCTGGGGCGCCCCAACCCTTAGGCTTTGGGAGCCCCACGCCTGGGGCGCTCCAGCCTTTAGGTTTTGTGAGCCCTAGGCCAGGGGCGTCACTGGCCTTAGGCTTTGGGAGCCCGAGACCGGGCTCGCCCCAGCCCTTAGGCTTTGGGAGCCCCAGGCCCGGGGCGCCCCAGCGCTTAGGATTTGGGAGGACCAGGCCTGGGGCGCCCCAGCCCTTAGGATTAGGGAGCCCAAGGCCTCGGGGCACCAAGCCCTTAGGCTTAGGGAGCCCGAGGCCTGGTACGCCCCAGCCCTTAGGCGTAGAGAGCCCCTGGCATGGGGCGCCCCAGCCCTAGGCTTTGGGAGTCCCAGGCCTGGGGCGCCCCCACCCTTAGATTTTGGGAGCCCCGCCCTGGGGCGTCCCCGCCCTTAGGCTTTGGGAGCCCTAGGCCTGGGGTGCCCCAGCCCTTAGGATTTGGGAGCCCTAGGCCTGGGGTGCCCCAGCCCTTAGGCTTTGGGAGCCCCAGGCTGGGGCGCCCAAGCCTTTAGGCTTTGGGACCCACAGGGCTGGGGCGCCCCAGCCCTTACGGTTTGGGAGCCCCAGGCCTGGGGGGCCCCAGCCCTTAGGATTTGGGAGCCCCAGGCTGGGACGCCCCAGCCCATAGGTTATGGGAGCCCCAAGCCTGCGACGCCCAGCCCTTAGGCTTTGGGAGCCCCAGGCCTGGTTCGCCCCAGCCCTTAGGCGTTGGGAGCCCCAAGCATGGGGCGACCCAACCCATAGGCTTAGGGAGCCCTAGGCCTGGGGCGCCTCTGCCCTTAGGCTTTTGGAGCCCCAGGCCTGGGGGCCCCAGCCCTTAGGCTTAGGGAGCCCCAGTCCTGGGGCGCCCCAGCCATTAGGCTTAGGGAGCCTCTGGCCTGGGGCGCCACAGCCCTTTGTTTTAGGGATCCCCAGGCCTAGGGCGCCCCAACCCTTAGGCTTTGGGAGCCCCAGGCCTGGGGCGCCCCAGCCCTTAGGCTTTGGGTGCCCCAGGCCTGGGGTGCCCCAGCCCTTAGGCATTGGGAGCTCCAGGCCTGTGGCGCCACAGCCATTAGGCTTTGGGAGCCCCAGGTCTGGGGCGCCCCCGCCCTTAGGTTTAGGGAGCCACTGGCCTGCGGAGCCCCAGCCCTTAAGCTTTGGGAGCCCCAGGCCTGGGGCGCCCCAGTGCTTAGGTTTTGGGAGCCCCAGGCCAGGAGCCCCAGTCCTGGGGCACCCCAGCCCTTAGGCTTTGGGAGTCCCAGGCCAGGGGCGCCCCCGCCCTTAGGTTTAGGGAGCCCCAGGCTGGGACGCCCCAGCCCATAGGTTTTTGGAGCCCCAGGCCGGGGACGCCAAGCCCTTAGGCTTTGGGAGCCCCAGGCCTGGGGCGCCCCAGCTCGTAGGCTTTGGGAGCCACAGGCCTGGGGTCCCCCAGCCCTTAGACTTAGGGAGCACCAGGCCTGGGGGGACACAGCTCTTCAGCTTAGGGAGCCCCAGGCCTGGGGCGTCCCTGCCCTTAGGCTTTGGAAGTCCTAGACCTGGGCACC
This sequence comes from Tenrec ecaudatus, assembly GCF_050624435.1. Classification (NCBI taxonomy): domain Eukaryota; kingdom Metazoa; phylum Chordata; class Mammalia; order Afrosoricida; family Tenrecidae; genus Tenrec; species Tenrec ecaudatus. The sequence goes on from NW_027457705.1 coordinate 55,671, forward strand.
CCAGCCCTTAGGCTTTGGGAGCCTCAGGCCTGGTACGCCCCAGCCCTTTGCTTTGGGAGCCCTAGGCCTGGGGTGCCCCAGCCCTTAGGCTTTGGGAGCCCCAGGCCTGAGGCTCCCAAGCTTTTAGGCTTTGGGACCCACAGGGCTGGGGTGCCCCAGCTCTTAGGGTTTGGGAGCCCCAGGCCTGGGGGCCCCAGGCCTTAGGATTTGGGAGCCCCAGGCTGGGACGCCCCAGCCCTTAGGCTTTGGGAGCCCCCCGCCTGGGGCGCCCCAGCCCTTAGGATTTGGGAGCCCCAGGCTGGGACGCCCCAGACCATAGGTTTTGGGAGCCCCAGGCCTGGGACGCCAAGCCCTTAGGCTTTGGGAGCCCCAGGCCTGGGGCGCCGCAGCCCTTAGGCTTTGGGAGCCGCAGATATGGGGCATCCCAGCACTTAGGCTTTGGGAGTCCCAGACCTGGGCGCCCCAGCCCTTAGGCTTTGGGAGCCCCAGGCCTGGTTCGCCCCAGCCCTTAGACTTTGGGAGCCCCTAGCCTGGGGCACCCCAGCCCTTTGGTTTTGGGAGCCACAGGCCTAGGGCGCCCCAGCCTTTCGGCATAGGGAGCCCCAGGCCTGGGGCGCCCAAGCCCTTAGGCTTAGGGAGCACCAGGCCTGGGGGGACACAGCCCTTAGGCTTAGGGAGCCCCCGGCCTGGGGCGCCCCAGCCTTTAGATTTTGGGTTTCCCAGACCTGGGGCGCCCCAACCCTTAGGTTTTGGGAGCCCCAAGCATGGAACGCCCCAGCCCTTAGGCTTAGGGAGCCCCTGGGCTGGGGCGCCCCAGCCCTTAGGCTTTGGGAGCCCCAATCCTGGGTTGCCCAGGCCTTAGGCTTTGGGAGCCCCAGGCTGGGAACTCCCCAGCCCTTAGGCTTAGGGAGCCCAAGGCCTGCGATGCCCCAGCCATTAGGCTTTGGGAGCCCCAAGGCTCAAGCGCCCCAGCCCTTAGGCTTAGGGAGCCCCAGGTTGGGGCGCCATAGCCCTTAGGCTTTGGGAGTCCAAGCCTGGGGCGCACAAGCCTTTAGGCTTTGGGAGCCCAAGACTGAAGCGCCCCAGCCCTTAGGCTTAAGGAGCCCCAGGCTGTGGCGCCACAGCCCTTAGCCTTTTGGCGCCCCAGGCCTAGGGCGCCCGAGCCTTTCGGCATAGGGAGTACCAGGCCTGGGGTGCCCCAGCCCTTAGGCTTAGGGATCCCTGGCCGGGGAGCCCTAGCCCTTAGACTTTGGGAGCCCCAGGCCTGGGGCGCCCCAGCCCTTAGGCTTTGGGAGCCCAAGCCTGGGGCGCCCCAGCCCTTAGGCTTTGGGAGCCCAAGCCTGGGGCGCACCAGCCCTTAGACTTTGGGAGCCCCAGGCCTGGGGCGCCCCAGCCCTTAGGTTTTGGGAGCCCCAGGACTGAGGCACCCTAAACCTTTGGCTTAGGGAGCCACAGGCCTGGGGAGCCCCAACCCTTAGACTTAGGGGGCCTCTGGCCTGGGGCACCACAGCACTTTGTCTTAGGGAGCCCCAGACCTAGGGCGCCCCAGCCCTTAGGCTGTGGGAGCTCCAGGCCTGTGGCGCCCCAGCCCTGAGTCTTTGGGAGCCCCAGGCCTGGGGGCACCCAGCCCTAAGGCATAGGGAGCCCATGGCCTGTGACGCCCCAGCCCTTAGGCTTCGGGAGCCCAAGGCCTGCGATGCCCCAGCCCTTAGGGTTTGGGAGCCCCAGGCCTGGGGCACCCCAGCCCTTAGTCTTACGGAGCCGCAGGCCTGGCGCGCCACAGCCCTTAGGCTTTGGGTGCCCCAGGCCTAGGGTGCCCCAGCCCTTCGGCTTAGGGAGCCCCAGCCTTGGGGCCCCCAAGACCTTAGGTTTAGGGAGCCCCTGGCCGGGGGCGCCTCAGTCTTTAGGCTTTGGAAGCCCCAGCCGGGGCGCCACAGTCCATAGGCTTTGGGAGCCCCAGGCCTGGGGCGCCCCACGCTTAGGGTTTGGGAGCCCCACGCCTGGGGCGACCCAGCCCATAGGCTTAGGGGGCCCCAGGCCTGGGGGCACCCAGCCTTTCGGAGCCCCAGGCCTGGGTCGCCAAGCCCTTAGGCTTTGGGAGCCCCAGGCCTGGGGCGCCCCAGCCCTTAAGCTTTGGGAGTCCCAGACATGGGGCGTCCCAGCCCTTAGGCTTTGGGAGCCCCAGGCCTGGTACGCCCCAGCCCTTAGACTTAGGGAGCCCCTGGCCTGGGGCACCCCAGCCCTTTGGCTTTGGGAGCCACAGGCCTAGGGCGCCCCAGCCTTTCGGCTTTAGGAGTCCCAAGCTTGGGGCACCCCAGCTCTTAGGCTTTGGGAGCCACAGGCCTGGGGCCCCCCAACCCTTAGGCTTAGGGAGCACCAGGCCTGGGGGGACACAGCTCTTCGGCTTAGGGAGCCCCAGGCCTGGGGCATCCCTGCCCTTAGGCTTTGGGAGTCCTAGACCTGGGCGCCCCAGCCCTTAGGCTTTGGGAGCCCCAGGCCTGGTACGCCCCAGCTCTTAGGCTTAGAGAGCCCCTCGTCTGGGGCGCCCCAACCCTTAGGCTTTGGGAGCCCCACGCCTGGGGCGCTCCAGCCCTTAGGTTTTGTGAGCCCTAGGCCAGGGGCGTCACTGGCCTTAGGCTTTGGGAGCCCGAGACCGGGCTCGCCCCAGCCCTTAGGCTTTGGGAGCCCCAGGCCCGGGGCGCCCCAGCGCTTAGGATTTGGGAGGACCAGGCCTGGGGCGCACCAGCCCTTAGGATTAGGGAGCCCAAGGCCTCGGGGCACAAAGCCCTTAGGCTTAGGGAGCCCGAGGCCTGGTACGCCCCAGCCCTTAGGCGTAGAGAGCCCCTGGCATGGGGCGCCCCAGCCCTAGGCTTTGGGAGTCCCAGGCCTGGGGCGCCCCCGCCCTTAGATTTTGGGAGCCCCGCCCTGGGGCGTCCCCGCCCTTAGGCTTTGGGAGCCCTAGGCCTGGGGTGCCCCAGCCCTTAGGATTTGGGAGCCCTAGGCCTGGGGTGCCCCAGCCCTTAGGCTTTGGGAGCCCCAGGCTGGGGCGCCCAAGCCTTTAGGCTTTGGGACCCACAGGGCTGGGGCGCCCCAGCCCTTACGGTTTGGGAGCCCCAGGCCTGGGGGGCCCCAGCCCTTAGGATTTGGGAGCCCCAGGCTGGGACGCCCCAGCCCATAGGTTATGGGAGCCCCAAGCCTGCGACGCCCAGCCCTTAGGCTTTGGGAGCCCCAGGCCTGGTTCGCCCCAGCCCTTAGGCGTTGGGAGCCCCAAGCATGGGGCGACCCAACCCATAGGCTTAGGGAGCCCTAGGCCTGGGGCGCCTCTGCCCTTAGGCTTTTGGAGCCCCAGGCCTGGGGGCCCCAGCCCTTAGGCTTAGGGAGCCCCAGTCCTGGGGCGCCCCAGCCCTTAGGCTTAGGGAGCCTCTGGCCTGGGGCGCCACAGCCCTTTGTTTTAGGGATCCCCAGGCCTAGGGCGCCCCAACCCTTAGGCTTTGGGAGCCCCAGGCCTGGGGCGCCCCAGCCCTTAGGCTTTGGGTGCCCCAGGCCTGGGGTGCCCCAGCCCTTAGGCATTGGGAGCTCCAGGCCTGTGGCGCCACAGCCATTAGGCTTTGGGAGCCCCAGGTCTGGGGCGCCCCCGCCCTTAGGTTTAGGGAGCCACTGGCCTGCGGAGCCCCAGCCCTTAAGCTTTGGGAGCCCCAGGCCTGGGGCGCCCCAGTGCTTAGGTTTTGGGAGCCCCAGGCCAGGAGCCCCAGTCCTGGGGCACCCCAGCCCTTAGGCTTTGGGAGTCCCAGGCCAGGGGCGCCCCCGCCCTTAGGTTTAGGGAGCCCCAGGCTGGGACGCCCCAGCCCATAGGTTTTTGGAGCCCCAGGCCGGGGACGCCAAGCCCTTAGGCTTTGGGAGCCCCAGGCCTGGGGCGCCCCAGCCCTTAGGCTTTGGGAGTCCCAGACATGGGGCGTCCCAGCCCTTAGGCTTTGGGAGCCCCAGGCCTGGTACACCCCAGCCCTTTGCTTTGGGAGCCCTAGGCCTGGGGCACCCCAGCCCTTAGGCTTTGGGAGCCTCAGGCCTGGTACGCCCCAGCCCTTTGCTTTGGGAGCCCTAGGCCTGGGGTGCCCCAGCCCTTAGGCTTTGGGAGCCCCAGGCCTGAGGCTCCCAAGCTTTTAGGCTTTGGGACCCACAGGGCTGGGGTGCCCCAGCTCTTAGGGTTTGGGAGCCCCAGGCCTGGGGGCCCCAGGCCTTAGGATTTGGGAGCCCCAGGCTGGGACGCCCCAGCCCTTAGGCTTTGGGAGCCCCCCGCCTGGGGCGCCCCAGCCCTTAGGATTTGGGAGCCCCAGGCTGGGACGCCCCAGACCATAGGTTTTGGGAGCCCCAGGCCTGGGACGCCAAGCCCTTAGGCTTTGGGAGCCCCAGGCTTGGGGCGCCGCAGCCCTTAGGCTTTGGGAGCCGCAGATATGGGGCATCCCAGCACTTAGGCTTTGGGAGTCCCAGACCTGGGCGCCCCAGCCCTTAGGCTTTGGGAGCTCCAGGCCTGGTTCGCCCCAGCCCTTAGACTTTGGGAGCCCCTAGCCTGGGGCACCCCAGCCCTTTGGTTTTGGGAGCCACAGGCCTAGGGCGCCCCAGCCTTTCGGCATAGGGAGCCCCAGGCCTGGGGCGCCCAAGCCCTTAGGCTTAGGGAGCACCAGGCCTGGGGGGACACAGCCCTTAGGCTTAGGGAGCCCCAGGCCTGGGGCGCCCCAGCCTTTAGATTTTGGGTTTCCCAGACCTGGGGCGCCCCAACCCTTAGGTTTTGGGAGCCCCAAGCATGGAACGCCCCAGCCCTTAGGCTTAGGGAGCCCCTGGGCTGGGGCGCCCCAGCCCTTAGGCTTTGGGAGCCCCAATCCTGGGTTGCCCAGGCCTTAGGCTTTGGGAGCCCCAGGCTGGGGACTCCCCAGCCCTTAGGCTTAGGGAGCCCAAGGCCTGCGATGCCCCAGCCATTAGGCTTTGGGAGCCCCAAGGCTCAAGCGCCCCAGCCCTTAGGCTTAGGGAGCCCCAGGTTGGGGCGCCATAGCCCTTAGGCTTTGGGAGTCCAAGCCTGGGGCGCACAAGCCTTTAGGCTTTGGGAGCCCAAGACTGAAGCGCCCCAGCCCTTAGGCTTAAGGAGCCCCAGGCTGTGGCGCCACAGCCCTTAGCCTTTTGGCGCCCCAGGCCTAGGGCGCCCGAGCCTTTCGGCATAGGGAGTACCAGGCCTGGGGTGCCCCAGCCCTTAGGCTTAGGGATCCCTGGCCGGGGAGCCCTAGCCCTTAGACTTTGGGAGCCCCAGGCCTGGGGCGCCCCAGCCCTTAGGCTTTGGGAGCCCCAGGACTGAGGCACCCTAAACCTTTGGCTTAGGGAACCACAGGCCTGGGGAGCCCCAACCCTTAGACTTAGGGGGCCTCTGGCCTGGGGCACCACAGCACTTTGTCTTAGGGAGCCCCAGACCTAGGGCGCCAAAGCCCTTAGGCTGTGGGAGCTCCAGGCCTGTGGCGCCCCAGCCCTGAGTCTTTGGGAGCCCCAGGCCTGGGGGCACCCAGCCCTAAGGCATAGGGAGCCCATGGCCTGTGACGCCCCAGCCCTTAGGCTTCGGGAGCCCAAGGCCTGCGATGCCCCAGCCCTTAGGGTTTGGGAGCCCCAGGCCAGGGGCACCCCAGCCCTTAGTCTTACGGAGCCGCAGGCCTGGCGCGCCACAGCCCTTAGGCTTTGGGTGCCCCAGGCCTAGGGTGCCCCAGCCCTTCGGCTTAGGGAGCCCCAGCCTTGGGGCCCCCAAGACCTTAGGTTTAGGGAGCCCCTGGCCGGAGGCGCCTCAGTCTTTAGGCTTTGGAAGCCCCAGCCGGGGCGCCACAGTCCATAGGCTTTGGGAGCCCCAGGCCTGGGGCGCCCCACGCTTAGGGTTTGGGAGCCCCACGCCTGGGGCGACCCAGCCCATAGGCTTAGGGGGCCCCAGGCCTGGGGGCACCCAGCCTTTCGGAGCCCCAGGCCTGGGGCTACCCAGCCCTTAGGCATAGGGAGCCCCAGGCCTGGGGCGCCCCAGCCCTTAGGTTTAGGGAGCCCAGCCTGCGACGCCCCAGCCCTTAGGCTTTGGGAGCCCCAGGCCTGTGGCACCCCAGCCCTTAGGTTTGGAAGTCCCAGGCCTGATATGCCCCAGCCCTTAGGTTTATGGAGCCCCAGGCCTGGGGCGCCCCAGGCCTTAGGCTTTGGGAGCCCCATGCCTGGGGCGCCCCAGCCCTTAGGCTTACGGAGCCCAAGGCCAGGGGCGCCCCAGCCCTTAGGTTTTGGGAGCGCCAGGCCAGGGGCGCCCCAGCCCTTAGGCTTCGGGGGCCCAAGGCCTGCGACACCCCAGCCCTTCGGCTTTGGGAGCCCCAGGCCTGGGGCCCCCCAGCCCTTAGGTTTTGGGAGCCATGGGCCTGGGGCGCCTCTGCCCTTAGGCTTAGGGAGCCCCAGGCCTTGGGCGCCCCAGCACTTAGGCTTAGGGAGCCTCTGGCCTGGGGCGCCACAGCCCTTTGTCTTAGGAAGCCCAAGGCCTGGGGTGCCCCGACCCTTAGGCTTTGGGAGCCCCAGACCTGGGGCGTCCCAGCCCTTAGCATTTGGGAGCCCCAGCCCGGGGGCGCCCCAGCCGTCAGGCTTTGGCAGCCCAAGCCTGGTGCGACCCAGCCCTTAGGTTTTGGGAGCCAAAGCCTGGGGAGCCCTAGCCCTTAGGCTTTGGGAGCTGCAGGCCTGGGGCGCCCCAGCCCTTAGGATTTGGAAGCCCCAGGCCTGGAGCGCCCCTGCCCATAGGTTTTGGGAGCCCCAGGCCTGTGGCTCCGAGCCCTTAGGCTTTGAGAGCCCCACGCTTGGGGCGCCCCAGCCCTTAGGCTTTGGGAGCCCCAGGCTTGGGGGGCCCCAGGCCTTAGGATTTGGGAGCCCCAGGCTGGGACGCCCCAGCCCTTAGGCTTTGGGAGACACAGGCCTGGGGCGCCCCAGCCCTTAGGATTTGGGAGCCGCAGACATGGGGCGTCCCAGCACTTAGGCTTTGGGAGTCCCAGACCTGGGCGCCCCAGCCCTTAGGCTTTGGGAGCCCCAGGCCTGGTTGGCCCCAGCCCTTAGACTTTGGGAGCCCCTGGCCTGGGGCACCCCAGCCCTTTGGCTTTGGGAGCCACAGGCCTAGGGCGCCCCAGCCTTTCGGCATAGGGAGCCCCAGGCCTGGGGCGCCCCAGCCCTTAGGCTTAGGGAGCACCAGGCCTGGGGGGACACAGCTCTTCGGCTTAGGGAGCCCCAGCCTGGGGCGTCCCTGCCCTTAGGCTTAGGGAGCACCAGGCCTGGGGGGACACAGCTCTTCGGGTTAGGGAGCCCCAGGCCTGGGGCGTCCCTGCCCTTAGGCTTTGGGAGTCCTAGACCTGGGCGCCCCAGCCCATAGGCTTTGGGAGCCCCAGGCCTGGTATGCCCCAGCCCTTAGGTTTAGGGAGCCCCTGGATTGGGGTGCCCCAACCCTTAGGCTTTGGGAGCCCCACGCCTGGTGCGCCCCAGCCCTTAGGTTTTGTGAGCCCTAGGCCTGGGGCGTCCCTGCCCTTAGGCTTTGGGAGCCCAAGGCCTGGGGTGCCCCAGCCCTTAGGCTTAGGGAGCCCCAGACCGGGGTCGCCCCAGCCCTTAGGCTTTGGGAGCCCCAGGCCCGGGGCGCCCCAGCGCTTAGGCTTTGGGAGGCCCAGGCCTGGGGCGCCCCAGCCCTTAGGTTTAGGGAGCCCCAGGCCTCGGAGCACTCAGGCCTTAGGCTTTTGGAGCCCCAGGCCTGAGGCGTCCCAGCCCTTAGGCTTAGGGAGCCCCAGGCCTGGTACGCCCCAGCCCTTAGGCGTAGGGAGCCCCTGGCATGGGGCGCCCCAGCCCTTAGGCTTAGGGAGTCCCAGGCCTGGGGCGCCCCCGCCCTTAGACTTTGGGAGCCCCGGCCTGGGGTGCCCCAGCCCTTAGGCTTTGGGAGCCCTAGGCCTGGGGTGCCCCAGCCCTTAGGCTTTGGGAGCCCCAGGATGGGGCGCCCAAGCCTTTAGGCTTTGGGACCCACAGGGCTGGGGCGCCCCAGCCCTTAGGGTTTGGGAGCCCCAGGCTTGGGGAACCCCAGCCCGTAGGCTTTGGGAGTCCCAGGCCTGGGGCGCCCCAGCCCTTAGGCTTTGGGAGCCCCAAGGCAGGTAAGCCCCAGCCCTTAGGATAAGGGAGCCCCTGGCCTGGGGCGCCCCAGCCCTTAGGCTTTGGGAGCCCAAGGCTTGGGGCACCCCAGCCATTAGGGTTTGGGAGCCCCAGCCAGGGCGCCCCAGCCCTTAGACTTTGGGAGCCCCAGGCCTGGGGCGCCACAGCCCTTAGGCTTAGGGAGCCTCAGGCCTGGGGGCACCCAGCCCTTCGACTTAGGGTGCCCCAGGCCTGGGGTGTCCTAGTCCTTAGGTTTAGGGAGCCCCAGGCCTGGCGCTCCCCAGCCCTTAGGTTTAGGGATCCCATACCCTGGGACGCACCAGCCCTTCGGCTTAGGGTACGACAGGACTAGGGCGCCCAGCCCTTAGGCTTTGGGAGCCCCAGGCTTGGGGCACCCCAGCCCTTAGGGTTTGGGAGCCCCAGCCAGGGCGCCCCAGCCCTTAGACTTTGGGAGCCCCAGGCCTGGGGCGCCACAGCCCTTAGGCTTAGGGAGCCTCAGGCCTGGGGGCACCCAGCCCTTCGACTTAGGGTGCCCCAGGCCTGGGGCGTCCCAGTCCTTAGGCTTAGGGAGCCCCAGGCCTGGCGCTCCCCAGCCCTTAGGTTTAGGGATCCCATACCCTGGGACGCCCCAGCCCTTCGGCTTAGGGCACGACAGTACTAGGGCGCCCAGCCCTTAGGCTTTTAGAGCCCCAGGCTTGGGGCACCCCAGCCCTTAGGCTTTGGGAGTCCCAGGCTTGGGGCGCCCCAGCCCTTAGGCTTTGGGAGCCCCTGGCCAGGTATGCCCCAGCCCTTAGGATAAGGGAGCCCCTGGCCTGGGGCGCCCCAGCCCTTAGGCTTAGTGAGCCCAATCCTGCGATGCCCCAGCCCTTAGGCTTGGGAGCCCCAGGACAGTGCGCCCCAGCCCTTAGGCTTTAGGGGCCCCAGGCCTGGGGCGCCACAGCCCTTAGGTTTTGGGAACCCCAGGCCTGGGGCGCTCCAGCCCTTACGCTTTGGGAGTCCCATGCCTGGGGCGCCACAGGCCTTAGGATTTGGGACCCCCAGGCTGGGACGCCTCAGCCCATAGGTTTTGGGAGCCCCAGGCCTGTGGCGCCCAGCCCTTAGGCTTTGGGAGCCACAGGCCTGGAGCGCCCCAGCCCTTAGGCTTAGGGAGCCCCAGGCCTGGGGGGACACAGCTCTTTGGCTTAGGGAGCCCCAGGCCTGGGGCGTCCCAGCCCTTAGGCTTATGGAACCCCAGGCCTGGGGTGCCCCAGCCTTTAGGTTTTGGGTTTCCCAGACCTGGGGCGCCCCAACCCTTAGGTTTTGGGAGCCCCAAGCATGGAACGCCACAGCCCTTAGGCTTAGGGAGCCCCTGGGCTGGGGCGCCCCAGCCCTTAGGCTTTGGGAGCCCCCATCCTGGGTTGCCCAGGCCTTAGGCTTTGGGAGCCCCAGGCCGGGGACTCCCCAGCCCTTAGGCTTAGGGAGCCCAAGGCCTGCGATGCCCCAGCCATTAGGCTTTGGGAGCCCCAAGCCTCAAGCGCCCCAGCCCTTAGGCTTAGGGAGCCCCAGGTTAGGGCGCCATAGCCCTTAGGCTTTGGGAGTCCAAGCCTGGGGCGCACAAGCCCTTAGGCTTTGGGAGCCCAAGACTGAAGCGCCCCAGCCCTTCGGCATAGGGAGTACCAGGCCTGGGGTGCCCCAGCCCTTAGGATTAGGTATCCCTGGCCTGGGTCGCCCCAGCCCTTAGGCTTTTGGAGCCCCTGGCCGGGGAGCCCCAGCCCTTAGACTTTGGGAGCCCCAGGCCTGGGGCGCCCCAGCCCTTAGGCTTTGGGAGCCCCAGGACTGAGGCACCCTAAACCTTTGGCTTTGGGAGCCCCAGGCCTGGGCTCCCCAGCTCTTAGGCTTAGGGAGCCACAGGCCTGGGGCGCCCCAACCCTTAGACTTAGGGGGCCTCTGGCCTGGGGCACCACAGCACTTTGTCTTAGGGAGACCCAGACCTAGAGCGCCCTAGCCCTTAGGCTGTGGGAGCTCCAGGCCTGTGGCGCCTCAGCCCTGAGTCTTTGGGAGCCCCAGGCCTGGGGGCACCGAGCCCTAAGGCATAGGGAGCCCATGGCCTGTGACGCCCCAGCCCTTAGGCTTCGGGAGCCCCAGGCCTGGTGCGCCACAGCCCTTAGGCTTTGGGTGCTCCAGGCCTAGGGTGCCCCAGCCCTTCGGCTTAGGGAGCCCCAGCCTTGGGGCCCCCAAGCCCTAAGTTATAGGGAGCCCCTGGCCTGGGGCGCCTCAGTCTTTAGGCTTTGGAAGCCCCAGGCGGGGCGCCACAGCCCATAGGCTTTGGCAGCCCCAGGCCTGGGGCGCCCCAGCGCTTAGGGTTTGGGAGCCCCACGCCTGGGGCGACCCAGCCCATAGGCTTAGGGGGCCCTAGGCCTGGGGGCACCCAGCCTTTCGGAGCCCCAGGCCTGGGTCTTCCCAGCCCTTAGGCATAGGGAGCCCCAAGCCTGGGGCACCCCAGCACTTAGGCTTAGGGAGCCCAGCCTGCGACGCCCCAGCTCTTAGGCTTTGGGAGCCCCAGGCCTGTGGCAACCCAGCCCTTAGGTTTGGAAGTCCCAGGCCTGGTACGCCCCAGCCCTTAGGTTTATGGAGCCCCTGGCCTGGGGCGCCCCAGCCCTTAGGCTTTGGGAGCCCCAGGCCTGGGGTGCCCCAGCCCTTAGGCTTATGGAGCCCAAGGCCTGGGGCGCCCCAGCCCTTAGGTTTTGAGAGCCCCAGGCCAGGGGCGCCCCAGCCCTTAGGCTTCGGGAGCCCAAGGCCTGCGACGCCCCAGCCCTTCGGCTTTGGGAGCCCCAGGCCTGGGGCCCCCCAGCCCTTAGGTTTTGGGAGCCATGGGCCTGGGGCGCCTCTGCCCTTAGGCTTTGGGAGCCCAAGCCTGGTGCGACCCAGCCCTTAGGTTTTGGGAGCCAAAGCCTGGGGCGCCCTAGCCCTTAGGCTTTGGGAGCCGCAGGCCTGGGGCGCCCCAGCCCTTAGGCTTTGGAAGCCCCAGGCCTGGGTCGCCCCATCCCTTAGGATTTGGAAGCCCCAGGCCTGGAGCGCCCCAGCCCATAGGTTTTGGGAGCCCCAGGGCTGTGGCTCCGAGCCCTTAGGCTTTGAGAGCCCCACGCTTGGGGCGCCCCAGCTCTTAGGCTTAGGGAACCCCTGGCCTAGGGCGCCCAAGCCCTTAGGATTTGGGAGCCCCAGGCCTGGGGCGGCCAGCTCTTCGGCTTAGGGCGCCACAGGCCAGGGGCGTCCCAGCCCTTAGGAGCCAATGGCAAGGGACCCCCCAGCCCTTAGGATTTGGGAGTCCCAGGCTGGGACGCCCCAGCTCATAGGTTTTGGGAGCCCCAGGCCTGGGACGCCAAGCCCTTAGGCTGTGGGAGCTCCAGGCCTGGGGCGCTCCAGCCTTTAGGCTTTGGGAGCCCCAGACATGGGGCGTCCCAGCCCTTAGGCTTTGGGAGTCCCAGACATGGGCGCCCCAGCCCTTAGGCTTTGGGAGCCCCAGGCCTGGTACGCCGCAGCCCTTAGACTTATGGAGCCCCTGGCCTGGGGCACCCCAGCCCTTTGGCTTTGGGAACCACAGGCCTAGGGCGCCCCAGCCTTTCGGCATAGGGAGCCCCAGGCCTGGGGCGCCCCAGCCCTTAGGATTTGGGAGCCCCAGGCTGGGACGCCCCAGCCCATAGGTTTTGGGAGCCCCAGACCTGGGGCGCCCAGCCCTTAGGCTTTAGGAGCCCCAGGCTTGGGGCGCCCCAGCTCTTAGGCTTTGGGAGCCACAGGCCTGGGGCCCCCCAGCCCTTAGGCTTAGGGAGCACCAGGCCTGGGGGCACACAGCTCTTCGGCTTAGGGAGCCCCAGGCCTGGGGCGTCCCTGCCCTTAGGCTTTGGAAGTCCTAAACCTGGGCGCCCCAGCCCTTAGGCTTAGGGAGCCCCTGGCCTGGGGTGCCCCAACCCTTAGGCTTTGGGAGCCCCACGCCTGGTGCGCCCCAGCCCTTAGGTTTTGTGAGCCCTAGGCCTGGGGCGTCCCTGCCCTTAGGCTTTGGGAGCCCAAGGCCTGGGGTGCCCCAGCCCTTAGGCTTAGGGAGCCCCAGACCGGGTCGCCCCATCCCTTAGGCTTTGGGAGCCCCAGGCCGGGGCGCCGCAGCGTTTAGGCTTTGGGATGCCCAGGCCTGGGGCGCCCCAGCCCTTAGGATTAGGTAGCCCCAGGATTCGGGGCACCGAGCCCTTAGGCTTATGGAGCCCCAGGCCTGAGGCGTCCCAGCCCTTAGGCTTTGGGAGCCCCAGGCCTGGTACGCTCCAGCCCTTAGGCGTAGGGAGCCCCTGGCATGGGGCGCCCCAGCCCTTAGGCTTTGGGAGTCCCAGGCCTGGGGTGCCCCTGCCCTTAGACTTGGGAGCCCCGGCTTGGGGCGCCCCAGCCCTTAGGCTTTGGGAGCCCTAGGCCTGGGGTGCCCCAGCCCTTAGGCTTTGGGAGCCCCAGACCTGGGGCGCCAAAGCCTTTAGGCTTTGGGAACCACAGGGCTGGGGTGCCCAAGCCCTTTGGTTTTTGGGAGCCCCAGGCCTGGGTGGCCCCAGGCCTTAGGATTTGGGAGCCCCAGGCTGGGACGCCCGAGCCCTTAGGCTTTGGGAGGCCCAGGCCTGGGTCGCCCCACCCCTTAGGATTTGGGAGCCCCAGGCTGGGACGCCCCAGCCCATAGGTTTTGGGAGCCCCAGGCCTGGGTCGCCAAGCCCTTAGGCTTTGGGAGCCCCAGGCCTGGGGCGCCCCAGCCCTTTAGCTTTGGGAGCCACAGGCCTGGTACGCCCCAGACCTTAGACTTAGGGAGCCCCTGGCCTGGGGCACCCCAGCCCTTTGGCTTTGGGAGCCACAGGCCTAGGGCGCCCCAGCCTTTCGGGTTTAGGAGCCCCAGGCTTGGGGCACCCCAGCTCTTAGGCTTTGGGAGCCACAGGCCTGGGGCGCCCCAGCCCTTAGGCTTTGGGAGTCCCAGACATGGGGCGCCCCAGCCCTTAGGCTTTGGGAGCCCCAGGCCTGGTACGCCCCAGCCCTTAGACTTAGGGAGCCCCTGGCCTGGGGCACCCCAGCCCTTTGGCTTTGGGAGCCACAGGCCTAGGGCGCCCCAGCCTTACGGCTTTAGGAGCCCCAGGCTTGGGGCACCCCAGCTCTTAGGCTTTGGGAGCCACAGGTATGGGGCCCCCCAGCCCTTAGGCTTAGGGAGCTCCAGGCCTGGGGGGACACAGCTCTTCGGCTTAGGGAGCCCCAGGCCTGGGGCGTCCCTGCCCTTAGGCTTTGGGAGTCCTAGACCTGTGCGCCCCAGCCCTTAGGCTTTGGGAGCCCCAGGCCTGGTACGCCCCAGACCTTAGGCTTAGAGAGCCCCTCGTCTGGGGCGCCCCAACCCTTAGGCTTTGGGAGCCCCACGCCTGGGGCGCTCCAGCCCTTAGGTTTTGTCAGCCCTAGGCCAGGGCGTCCCTGCCCTTAGGCATTGGGAGCCCAAGACCGGGGTCGCCCCAGCCCTTAGGCTTTGGAAGCCCCAGGCCCGGGGCGCCCCAGCGCTTAGGCTTTGGGAGGACCAGGCCTGGGGCGCCCCAGCCCTTAGGATTAGGGAGCCCAAGGCCTCGGGGCACCCAGCCCTTAGGCTTATGGAGCCCCAGGCCTGAGGCGTCCCAGCCCTTAGGCTTAGGGAGCCCGAGGCCTGGTACGCCCCAGCCCTTAGACGTAGAGAGCCCCTGGCATGGGGCGCCCCAGCCCTAGGCTTTGGGAGTCCCAGGCCTGGGGCGCCCCCGCCCTTAGATTTTGGGAGCCCCGCCCTGGGGCGCCCCCGCCCTTAGTCTTTGGGAGCCCTAGGCCTGGGGTGCCCCAGCCCTTAGGATTTGGGAGCCCTAGGCCTGGGGTGCCCCAGCCCTTAGGCTTTTTGAGCTCCAGACTGGGGCGGCCAAGCCTTTAGGCTTTGGGACCCACCGGGCTGGGGCGCCCCAGCCCTTAGGGTTTGAGAGCCCCAGGCCTGGGGGGCCCCAGCCCTTAGGATTTGGGAGCCCCAGGCTGGGACGCCCCAGCCCATAGGTTATGGGTGCCCCAAGCCTGCGACGCCCAGCCCTTAGGCTTTGGGAGCCCCAGGCCTGGTTCGCCCCAGCCCTAAGGCGTTGGGAGCCCCAAGCATGGGGTGCCCCAACTCATAGGCTTAGGGAGCCCTAGGCCTGGGGCGCCTCTGCCCTTAGGCTTTTGGAGCCTCAGGCCTGGGGGCCCCTGCCCTTAGGCTTAGGGAGTCCCTGTCCTGGGGCGCCCCCGCCCTTAGGTTTAGGGAGCCACTGGCCTGGGGCGCCTCAGTCTTTAGGCTTTGGAAGCCCCAGCTGGGGCGCCACAGCCCATAGGCTTTGGGAGCCCCAGGCCTGGGGCGCCCCAGCGTTTAGGGTTTGGGAGCCCCACGCCTGGGGCGCCCCAGCCCTTAGGCTTAGGGGGCCCCAGGCCTGGGGGCACCCAGCCTTTCGGAGCCCCAGGCTTGGGGCTTCCCAGCCCTTAGGCATAGGGAGCCCCAGGCCTGGGGCGCCCCAGCCCTTAGGCTTACGGAGCCCAAGGCCTGGGGCGCCCCAGCCCTTAGGTTTTGGGAGCCCCAGGCCAGGGGGCCCCAGCCCTTAGGCTTCGGGAGCCCAAGGCCTGCGACGCCCCAGCCCTTCGGCTTAGGTAGCCCCAGGCCTGGGGCGCCCCAGCGCTTAGGCTTTAGGAGCCCCACGTCTGGGGCGCCTCAGCCCTTCGGCTTAGGGCTCGACAGTCCGAGGGCGCCCCAGCTCTTCGGCATAGGGAGCCCCAGGCCTGGTACGCCCCATCCCTTAGGCTTAGGGAGCCCCAGGCCTGGCGCGCCCTAGCCCTTAGGCTTTGGGAGCCCAAGCCTGGGGCCACCAAGCCCTTAGGTTTGGGAGGCCTGGGTGTGCGGCGCCCTAGCCCTTAGACTGGGAGCCCTAGCCCTGGGGCACCCCAGCCCTTAGGCTTTGGGAGCCCAAGCCCTGGTCGCCCCAGCACTTAGTCTTTGGAAATCCTAGGTCTGGGGCGCCCCAGCCCTTAGGCTTAGGTAGCCCCAGCCCTGGGGCACCCCAGCTCTTAGGCTTTGGGAGCCCCAGGCAGGGGGCGCCCCAGCCCTTAGGCTTTGGGTGTCCCAGGCCTGGGGCGCCCCAGCCCTTAGTCTTTGGGAGCCGTAGGCCTGGTATGCCCCAGCCCTTAGGCTTAGGGAGCCCCGGGCCTCGGGCGCACCATCCCTTAGGCTTTGGGAGCCCCAGGCCTGGGGCGCCCCAGCCCTTACGCTTTGGGAGCCCCATGCCTGGGGCGCCACAGCCCTTAGGATTTGGGAGCCCCTGGCTGGGACGCCTCAGCCCATAGGTTTTGGGAGTCCCAGGCCTGTGGCGCCCAGCCCTTAGGCTTTGGGAGCCACAGGCCTGGAGCGCCCCAGCCCTTAGGCTTAGGGAGCCCCAGGCCTGGGGGGACCCAGCTCTTTGGCTTAGGGATCCCCAGGGCTGGGGCGTCCCAGGCCTTAGGCTTAGGGAGCCCCAGGCCTGGGGCGCCCCAGCCGTTAGGTTTTGGGTTTCCCAGACCTGGGGGGCCCCAACCCTTAGGTTTTGGGAGCCCCAAGACTGGAACTCCCCAGCCCTTAGGCTTAGGGAGCCCCTGGGCTGGGGCGTCCCAGCCCTTAGGCTTGGGAGCCCCAATCCTGGGTTGCCCCAGCCCTTAGGCTTTGGGAGCCCCAGGCCGGGGACTCCCCAGCCCTTAGGCTTAGGGAGTCCACGGCCTGCGACGCCCCAGCCCTTAGGCTTTCGGAGCCCCAAGCCTCAAGCGCCCCAGCCCTTAGGCTTAGGGAGTCCATGGCCTGAAACGCCCCAGCCATTTGGCTTAGGTCGCGACAGGCCTAGGGCGCCCCAGCCTTAGGATTTGGGAGCCCAAGGCTTGGGGCGCACCAGCCATTAGTCTTAGGGAGCTCAAGGCCTGCGACGCCCCAGCCCTTAGGCTTCGGGAGCCCAAGGCCTGCGACGCCTACCCTTAGTCTTTGGGAGCCCCAGGCCTGTGGCACCCCAGCCCTTAGGTTTAGGGAGCCCCTGGCCTGGGGCGCCCCAGCCCTTAGGCTTTGGGAGCCCCAGGCCTGGGGCGCCCCAGACCTTAGGCTTTGGGAGCCCCAGGCCTGGGGCACCCCAGCCCTTAGGCTTTGGGAGCCCCAGGCCAGGGGCGCCCCAGCCCTTAGGCTTCGGAAGCCCAAGGCCTGCGACGCCCCAGCCCTTAGGCTTTGGGAGCCCCACGTCTGGGGCGCCCCAGCCCTTAGGCTTAGGGAGCCCCAGACCTGGGGGGACCCAGCTCTTCGGCTTAGGGAGCCCCAGGCCTGAGTCGTCCCTGCCCTTAGACTTAGGGAGCCCATGGCCTGGGACGCCCCAGCCCTTCGGCTTAGGGCTCGACAGTCCTAGGGCGCCCCAGCCCTTCGGCATAGGGAGCACCAGTACTGGTACGCCCCATCCCTTAGGCTTAGGGAGCCCCAGGCCTGGCGTGCCCCAGCCCTTAGGCTTTGGGAGCCCAAGCCTGGGGCCCCCAAGCCCTTAGGCTTTGGGAGGCGCAGGTCTGCGGCGCCCCAGCCCTTAGACTGGGAGCCCTAGCCCTGGGGCTCCCCAGCCCTTAGGCTTTGGGAGCCCAAGCCCTGGGCGCCCCAGCACTTAGGCTTTGGAAGTCCAAGGCCTGGGGCGCCCCAGCCCTTAGGATTAGGTAGTCCCAGCCGTGGGACACCCCAGCTCTTAGGCTTTGGGAGCCCCAGGAAGGGGGTGCCCCAGCCCTTAGGCTTTGGGAGCCCCAGTCTAGGGGTGCCCCAGCCCTTAGGCTTTGGAAGGCCCAGGTCTGCGGCTCCCCGGCGCTTAGGCTTAAGGAGCCCCAGGCCTGGGGCGCCCTGCCCTTAGGCGTAGGAAGCCCCAGGCCTGGGGCGGCCCAACACTTAGGCTTAGGGATCCCCAGCCCTGGGCGCCGCAGCTCTTAGGCTTAGGGAGCCCCAGGCCTGGGGAGCCCCAGCCCTTGGGCTTTGGGAACTCGAAACCTGGGGCACTCCAGACTTTTGGCTTAGGGAGCCCCAGGACTGGGAAGCACCAGCCCTTAGGCTTAGTGAGCCCAATCCTGCGATGCCCCAGCCCTTAGGCTTGGGAGCCCTAGGCCGGTGCGCGCCAGCCCTTAGGCTTTAGGGGCCCCAGGCCTGGGGCGCCCCAGCCCTTAGGCTTTGGGAACCCCAGGCCTGGGACGCTCCAGCCCTTACGCTTTGGGAGCCCCTAGCCTGGGGCGCCACAGCCCTTAGGATTTGGGAGACCCAGGATGGGACGCCTCAGCCCATAGGTTTTGGGAGCCCCAGGCCTGTGGCGCCCAGCCCTTAGGCTTTGGGAGCCACAAGCCTGGGGCGCCCCAACCCTTAGGCTTAGGGAGCCCCAGGTCTGGGGCGCCCCAGCCGTTACGTTTTGGGTTTCCCAGACCTGGGGCGCCCCAACCCTTAGGTTTTGGGAGCCCGAAGTCTTGAACGCCCCAGCCCTTAGGCTTAGGGAGCCCCTGGGCTGGGGTGCCCCAGCCCTTAGGCTTTGGGAGCCCCAATCCTGGGTTGCCCCAGCCCTTAGGCTTTGGGAGCCCCAGGCCGGGGACTCCCCAGCCCTTAGGCTTAGGGAGCCCAAGGCCTGCGCCACCCCAGCCCTTAGGCTTTGGAAGCCCCAAGCCTCAAGCACCCCAGCCCTTTGGCTTAGGGAGCCCCAGGTTGGGGCGCCATAGCCCTTAGGCTTTGGGAGTCCAAGCCTGGGGCGCACAAGCCCTTAGGCTTGGGAGCCCAAGACTGAAGCGCCCCAGCCCTTAGGCTTTAGGAGCCCCAGGCTGTGGCGCCACAGCCCTTAGGCTTTTGGCGCCCCAGGCCTAGGGCGCCCGAGCCCTTCGGCATAGGGAGTACCAGGCCTGGGGTGCCCCAGCCCTTAGGCTTAGGGATCCCTGGCCTGGGTCGCCCAGGCTTAGGCTTTTGGAGCCCCTGGCCGGGGCGCCCCAGCCCTTAGACTTTGGGAGCCCCAGGCCTGGGGTGCCCCAGCCCTTAGGCTTTGGGAGCCCAAGCCTGGGGCGCACCAGCCCTTAGACTTTGGGAGCCCCAGGCCTGGGCCACCCCAGCCCTTAGACTTTGGGAGCCCCAGGACTGAGGCACCCTAAACTTTTGGCTTTGGGAGCCCCAGGCCTAGGGCTCCCCAGCCCTTAGGCTTAGGGAGCCACAGGCCTGGGGCGCCCCAACCCTTAGACTTAGGGGGCCTCCGGCCTGGAGCGCCACAGCCCTTTGTCTTAGGGAGCCCCAGACCTGGGGCGCCCCAGCCCTTAGGCTTTGGGAGCCCCAGGCCTGGGGCGCCCCAGCCCCTAGGCTTTGGGTGCCCCAGGCCTGGGGCGCCCCAGCCATTAGGCTGTGGGAGCTCCAGGCCTGTGGCGCCCCAGCCCTGAGGCTTTGGGAGCCCCAGGCCTGGGGGCACCCAGCCCTAAGGCATACGGAGCCCATGGCCTGTGACGCCCCAGCCCTTAGGCTTCGGGAGCCCAAGTCCTGCGATGCCCCAGCCTTTAGGGTTTGGGAGCCCCAGGCCTGGGGCGCCCCAGCGCTTAGTCTTACGGAGCCCCAGGCCTGGGGCGCCACAGCCCTTAGGCTTTGGGTGCCCCAGGCCTAGGGTGCCCCAGCCCTTCGGCTTAGGGAGCCCCAGCACTGGGGTCCCCCAGACCTTAGGTTTAGGGAGCCCCTGGCCTGGGGCGCCTCAGCCCTTAGGCTTTGGGAGCCCCAGCCGGGGCGCCCCACCCCTTAGACTTAGGGGGCCCCAGGCCTGGGGGCACCCAGCCTTTCGGAGCCCCAGGCCTGGGGCTTCCCAGCCCTTAGGCATAGGGAGCCCCAGGCCTGGGGCGCCCCAGCCCTTAGGCTTAGGGAGTCCATGGCCTGAAACGCCCCAGCCATTTGGCTTAGGGCGCGACAGGTCTAGGGCGCCCCAACCCTTAGGCTTCGGGAGCCCCAGGAATGGGGCACCCCAGCCCTTAGGTTTTGGGAGCCTCAGGCCTGGGGCGCCCTCGCCCTTATGATTTGGGAGCCCAAGGTCTGGGGCGCCCCATCCCTTAGGCTTAGGGAGCTAAAGGCCTGCGACGCCCCAGCCCTTAGGCTTCGGGAGCCCAAGTCCTGTGGCACCCCAGCCCTTAGGTTTGGGAGTCCCAGGCCTGGTACGCCCCAGCCTTTAGGTTTAGGGAGCCCCAGGACAGGGGCGCCCCAGCCCTTAGGCTTCGGAAGCCCAAGGCCTGCGACGCCCCAGCCCTTAGGCTTTGGGGCCCCAGGGCTGGGGCGCCCCATCCCTTAGGCTTACGGAGCCCCAGGACTGGGGCGCCCCAGCCCTTAGGTTTTGGGAGCCCCAGGCCAGGGGCGCCCCAGCCCTTAGGCTTCGGGAGCCCAAGGCCTGCGACGCCCCAGCCCTTCGGCTTAGGGAGCCCCAGGCCTGGGGCGCCCCATCCCTTAGGTTTAGGGAGTTCCTGGCCTGGGGCGCCTCAGCCCTTAGGCTTTGGGAGCCCCATCGGGGCGCCCCAGCCCTTAGGCTTTGAGAGCCCCAGGCCTGTGGCGCCCCAGCGCTTAGGCTTAGGGAGCCCCAGGCCTGGGGGGACCCAGCTCTTTGGCTTAGGGAGCCGCAGGCCTGAGTCGTCCCTGCCCTTAGGCTTTGGGAGCCCATGGCCTGGGACGCCCCAGCCCTTCGGCTTAGGACTCGACAGTCCTAGGGCGCCCCAGCCCTTCGGCATAGGGAGCCCCAGGCCTGGTACGCCCCATCCCTTAGGCTTAGGGAGCCCCAGGCCGGGCGCGCCCCAGCCCTTAGGCTTTGGGAGCCCAAGCCTGGGGCCCCCAAGCCCTTAGGCTTAGGGAGCCCCAGGCCTGGGTGGACCCAGCTCTTCGGCTTAGGGAGCCCAAGGCCTGGGTCGTCCCTGCCCTTAGGCTTAGGGAGCCCATGGCCTCGGATGCCCCAGCCCTTCGGCTTAGGGCTCGACAGTCCTAGGGCGCCCCAGCCCTTCGGCATAGGGAGCCCCAGGCCTGGTACGCCCCATCCCTTAGGCTTAGGGAGCCCAAGGCCTGGCGCGCCCCAGCCCTTAGGCTTTGGGAGCCCAAGCCCTGGGCGCTCCAGCACTTAGGCTTTGGAAGTCCCAGGCCTGGGGCGCCCCAGCCCCTAGGCTTAGGGAGCCACAGGCCTGGGGCGCTCCAACCCTTAGACTTAGGGGGCCTCTGGCCTGGGGCGCCACAGCCCTTTGTCTTAGGGAGCCCCAGACCTGGGGCGCCCCAGTCCTTAGGCTTTGGGAGCCCCAGGCCTGGGGCGCCCCAGCCCTTAAGCTTTGGGTGCCCCAGGCCTGGGGCGCGCCAGCCCTTAGGCTGTGGGAGCTCCAGGCCTGTGGCGCCCCAGCCCTTAGGCTGTGGGAGCTCCAGGCCTGTGGCGCCCCAGCCCTGAGGCTTAGGGAGCCCCAGGCCTGGGGGCACCCAGCCCTAAGGCATAGGGAGCCAATGGCCTGTGACGCCCCAGACCTTAGGCTTCGGGAGCCCAAGGCCTGCGATGCTCCAGCCCTTAGGGTTTGGGAGCCCCAGGCCTGGGGCGCGCCAGCCCTTAGTCTTACGGAGCCCCAGGCCTGGGGCGCCACAGCCCTTAGGCTTGGTGCCCCAGGCCTAGGGTGCCCCAGCCCTTCGGCTTAGGGAGCCCCAGCAATGGGGCCCCCAGCCCTTAGGTTTAGGGAGCCCCTGGCCTAGGCACCGCAGCCCTTAGGCTTTGGGAGCCCCAGCCGGGGTGCCACAGCCCATAGGCTTTGGGAGCCCCAGGCCTGGGACGCCCCAGCGCTTAGGCTTTGGGAGCCCCACACCTGGGGCGCCCCAGCCCTTAGGCTTAGGGGGCCCCAGGCCTGGGGGCACCCAGCCTTTCGGAGCCCAAGGCCTGGGGCTTTCCAGCCCTTAGGCATAGGGAGCCCCAGGCCTGGGGCGCCCCAGCCCTTAGGCTTAGGGAGTCCATAGCCTGAAACGACCCAGCCATTTGGCTTAGGGCGTGACAGTCCTAGGGCGCCCCAGCCCTTAGGCTTTGGGAGCCCCAGGAATGGGGCACCCCATCGCTTAGGTTTTGGGAGCCCCAGGCCTTGGGCGCCCCAG
Organism: Tenrec ecaudatus; assembly: GCF_050624435.1. Classification (NCBI taxonomy): domain Eukaryota; kingdom Metazoa; phylum Chordata; class Mammalia; order Afrosoricida; family Tenrecidae; genus Tenrec; species Tenrec ecaudatus. The sequence goes on from NW_027457705.1 coordinate 76,975, forward strand.
CCCTTAGGATTTGGGAGCCCAAGGCCTGCGACGCCCCAGCTCTTAGGTTCGGGAGCCCAAGGCCTGCGACGCCACAGCCCTTAGGCTTGGCAGCCCCAGGCCTGTGGCACCCCAGCCCTTAGGTTTGGGAGTCCCAGGCGTGGTACGCCCCAGCACTTAGGTTTAGGGAGCTCCTGGCCTGGGGCGCCCCAGCCCTTAGGCTTTGGGAGCCCCAGGCCTGGGGGTCCCTGCCCTTAGGCTTTGGGAGTCCCAGGCCTGGGGTGCCCCAGCCCTTAGGCTTTGGGAGACCCAGGCCACGGGCGCCCCATCCCTTAGGCTTACGAAGCCCCAGGCCTGGGGCGCTCCAGCCCTTAGGTTTTGGGAGCCTCAGGCCAGGGGCGCCCCAGCCCTTAGGCTTCGGGAGCCCAAGGCCTGCGACGCCCCAGCCCTTCGGCTTAGGGAGCCCCAGGCCTGGGGCGCCCCAGCCCTTAGGTTTGGGGAGCTCCTGGCCTGGGGCGCCTCAGCCCTTAGGCTTTGGGAGCCCCAGGCCTGTGGCGCCCCAGCGCTTAGGCTTTTGGAGCCCACGTCTGGGGCGCCCCAGCCCTTATTCTTAGGGAGCCCCAGGCCTGGGGGACCAAGCTCTTAGGCTTAGGGAGCCCCAAGCCTGAGTCGTCCCTGCCCTTAGGCTTAGGGAGCTCAAGGCCTGCGACGCCCCAGCCCTTAGGCTTCGGGAGCCCAAGGCCTGCGACGCCCCAGCCCTTAGGCTTTGGGGACCCCAGGGCTGGGGCGGCCAATCCCTTAGGCTTACGGAACCCCAGGCCTGGGGCGCCCCAGCCCTTAGGTTTTGGGAGCCCCAGGCCAGGGGCGTCCCAGACCTTAGGCTTCGGGAGCCCAAGACCTGCGACGCCCCGGCCCTTCGGCTTAGGGAGCCCCAGGCCTGGGGCGCCCCAGCCCTTAGGTTTAGGGAGCTCCTGGCCTGGGGCGCCTCAGCCCTTAGGCTTTGGGAGCCCCATCGGGGTGCCCCAGTCCTTAGGCTTTGGGAGGCCCAGGCCTGTGGTGCCCCAGCGCTTAGGCTTTGGGAGCCCCACGTCTGGGGCGCCCCAGCCCTTAGGCATAGGGAGCCCCAGGCCTGGGGGGACCCAGCTCTTCGGCGTAGGGAGCCCCAGGCCTGAGTCGTCCCTGCCCTTAGGCTGAGGGAGCCCATGGCCTGGGACGCCCCAGCCCTTCGGCTTAGGGCTCGACAGTCCTAGGGCGCCCCAGCCCTTCGGCATAGGGAGCCCCAGGCCTGCTAAGCCCCATCCCTTAGGCTTAGGGAGCCCCAGGTCTGGCGCGCCCCAGCCCTTATGCTTTGGGAGCCCAAGCCTGGGGCCCCCAAGCCCTTAGGCTCTGTGAGGCCCAGGTCTGCGGCGCCCCAGCCCTTAGACTGGGAGCCCTAGCCCTGGGGCACCGCAGCCCTTAGGCTTTGGGAGCCCAAACCCTGGACGCCCCAGCACTTAGGCTTTGGAAGTCCAAGGCCTGGGGCGCCCCAGCCCTTAGGCTTTGGGAGCCCCAGTCAAGGGGTGCCCCAGCCCTTAGGCTTTGGAAGGCCCAGGTCTGCGGCGCCCCGGCCCTTAGGATTTGGGAGCCCCAGGCCTTGGGCGCCCTGCCCTTAGGCTTAGGAAGCCCCAGGCCTGGGGTGGCCCATCCCTTAGGCTTAGGGAGCCCCAGTCCTGGGTGCCCCAGCTCTTAGGCTTAGGGAGCCCCAGGCCTGGGGCGCCCCAGCCCTTGGGCTTTGGGAGCTCCAGACCTGGGGCACTCCAGCCTTTTGGCTTAGGGAGCCCCAGGACTGGGAAGCACCAGCCCTTAAGCTTTGGGAGCCCCAGGTCTTGGACGCCCCAGCCCCAGGCTTAGGGAGCCCCAGGTTGGGGCACTACAGCCTTTAGGCTTAAGGAGGCCCAGACTTGGGGCGCCGCAGCCCTTAGGATTTGGGATCTCCAACCCTGGGGCACCCCAGCCCTTAGGCTTAGGGAGCCCAACGCCTTGGGCGCCCCAGCCCTTAGGCTTAGGGAGCCCAACGCCTTGGGCGCCCCAGCCCTTAGGCTTAGGGAGCCCCTGGCCTGGGGTGCCACAGCCCTTAGGATTTGGGAGCCCCAGGCCTGGGGCGCCCAAGCCTTTAGGATTTGGGAGCTCCAGGCCTGGGGCGCCCAAGCCTTTAGGATTTGGGAGCCCCAGGCCTGGGGCGCCCCAGCCCTTAGGCTTTTTGTGCCCTAGGCCTGGCGTGCCCCAGCCCTTAGGCTGTGGGAGCTCCAGGGCTGTGGCGACCCAGCCCTGAGGCTTTGGGAGCCCCAGGCCTGGGGGCACCCAGCCCTAAGGCATAGGGAGCCCATGGCCTGTGACGCCCCAGCCTTTAGGCTTCGGGAGCCCAAGGCCTGCGATGCCCCGGCCCTTGGGCTTTGGGTGCCCCAGGCCTAGGGCGCCCCAGCCCTTAGTTTTAGGGATCCCCTGGCCTGGGGCGCCTCAGCCCTTAGGCTTTGGGAGCCCCAGCCGGGGCGCCACAGCCCTTAGCTTTGGGAGCCCCAGGCCTGGGGCGCTCCAGGGCTTAGGCTTTGGGAGCCCCACGCCTGGGGCGCCCCAGCCCTTAGGCTTAGGGAGCCCCACGCCTGGGAGCACCCAGTCTTTCGGAGCCCCAGGCCTGGGGCTTCCCAGCCCTTAGGCATAGGGAGCCCCAGGCCTAGGGCGCCCCAGCCCTTAGGCTTTGGGAGCCCCAGGAATGGGGCATCCCAGCCCTTAGGCTTTGGGAGCACCATCGAGGCGCCCCAGCCCTTAGGCTTTGGGAGCCCCAGGCCTGTCGCGCCCCATCGCTTAGGCTTTGGGAGCCCCACGTCTGAGGCGCCCCAGCCCTTAGGCTTAGGGAGCCCCACGCCTGGGAGCACCCAGTCTTTCGGAGCCCCAGGCCTGGGGCTTCCCAGCCCTTAGGCATAGGGAGCCCCAGGGCTAGGGAGCCCCAGCCCTTAGGCTTTGGGAGCCCCAGGAATGGGGCACCCCAGCCCTTAGGCTTTGGGAGCCCCATCGAGGCGCCCCAGCCCGTAGGCTTTGGGAGCCCCAGGCCTGTCGCGCCCCAGAGCTTAGGCTTTGGGAGCCCCACGTCTGGGGCGCCCCAGCCCTTAGGCTTAGGGAGCCCAAGGCCTGCGATGCCCGAGCCCTTCGGCTTAGGGAGCACCAGGCCTGGGGCACCCCAGCTCTTAGGTTTAGGGAGCCCCTGGCCTGGGGGCACCCAGCTCTTCGGCTTAGGGAGCCCCAGGCCCGAATCGTCCCTGCCCTTAGGCTTAGGGAGCCCATGGCCTGGGACGCCCCAGCCCTTCGGCTTAGGGCTCGAGAGTCCTAGGGCGCCCGAGCCCTTCGGCATAGGGAACCCTAGGCCTGGTACGCCCCATCCCTTAGGCTTAGGGAGCCCCAGGCCTGGCGCGCCCCAGGCCTTAGGCATTGGGAGCCCAAACCTGGGGCCCCCAAGCCCTTAGGCTTTGGGAGGCCCAGGTCTGCGGCGCCCCAGCCCTTAGACTGGGAGCCCTAGCCCTGGGCGCCCCAGCACTTAGTCTTTGGAAGTTCCAGGCCTGGGGCGCCCCAGCCCTTGGGCTCATGTCGGCCCAGCCCTGGGGCACCCCAGCTCTTAGGCTTTGGGAGCCCGAAGGCAGGGGGCGCCCCAGCCTTTAGGCTTTGGGAGCCCCAGTCTAGGGGTTCCCCAGCCCTTAGGCTTTGGAAGGCCCAGGTGTGCGGCGCCCCGGCCCTTAGGCTTTGGGAGCCCCAGGCCTGGGGGCCCTGCCCTTAGGCTTAGGAAGCCCCAGGCCTGGGGCGGCCCAGCCCTTAGGCTTTGGGAGCCCCAGGCCTGTGGCGCCCCAGCCCTTAGGTTTGGGAGTCCCAGGCCTGGTACGCCCCAGCCCTTAGGCTTTGGGAGCCCCAGGCCTGGGGCGCCCCAGCCCTTAGCTTTGGGAGCCCCAGGCTTGGGGCGCCCCAGCCCTTAGGCTTTGGGAGCCCCAGGCCTGTGGCGCCCCAGCCCTTAGGCTTAGGGAGCCCCAGGCCTAGGGGGACCCAGCTCTTCGTCTTAGGGAGCCCCAGGCCTGAGTCCTCCCTGCCCTTAGGCTTAGGGATCCCATGGCCTGGGACGCCCCAGCCCTTCGGCTTAGGGCGCGACAGTCCTAGGGCGCCCCAGCCCTTAGGATTTGGGAGCCCCAGGCTGGGACGCCCCAGCCCATAGGTTTTGGGAGCCCCAGGCCTGTGGCGCCCAGCCCTTAGGCTTTGGGAGCCACAGGCTTGGGGCGCCCCAGCCCTTAGGCTTAGGGAGCCCCAGGCCTGGGGGGACCCAGCTCTTCGGTTTAGGGGGCCCCTGGCCTGGGGCGTCCCAGCCCTTAAACTTAGGGAGCCCCAGGCCTGGGGCGCCCCAGCCGTTAGGTTTTGGGTTTCCCAAAGCTGGGGGCCCCCAACCCTTAGGTTTTGGGAGCCCCAGACCTGGAACGCCCCAGCCCTTAGGCTTTGGGGGCCCCAGGCCTGGCGCGCCCCAGCCCTTAGGCTTTGGGAGCCCAAGCCTGGGGCGCCCAAGCCCTTAGGCATTGTGAGGCCCAGGTCTGCGGCGCCCCAGCCGTTAGACTGGGAGCTCTAGCCCTGGGGCACCCCAGCCCTTAGGCTTTGGGATCCCAAGCCCTGGGCGCCCCAGCCCTTAGGCTTTGGAAGTCCCAGGCCTTGGGCGACCCAGCCCTTAGGCTTAGGTAGCCCCAGGCAGGGGGCGCCCCAGCCCTTAGGCTTTGGGAGCCCCAGTCTAGGGGTGCCCCAGCCCTTAGGCTTTGGAAGGGCCAGGTCTGCGGCGCCCCGGCCCTTAGGCTTTGGGAGCCCCAGGCCTGGGGCGCCCTGCCCTTAGGCTTACGAAGACCCAGGCCTGGGGCGGACCAACCCTTAGGCTTAGGGAGCCCCAGCCCTGGGCGCCCCAGCTCTTAGGCGTAGGGAGCCCCAGGCCTGGGGCGCCCCAGCCCTTGGGCTTTGGGAGCTCCAGACCTGGGGCACTCCAATCTTTTGGCTTAGGGAGCCCCAGGACTGGGAAGCACCAGCCTTTAGGTTTTGGGAGCCCCATGCTTGGGGGCACCCAGCCCTTAGGCTTAGGGAGCCCATGGCCTGGGACGCGCCAGCCCTTCGGCTTAGGGCGCGACAGGCCTAGGGCGCCCCAGCCCTTAGGTTTTGGGAGCCCCAGGCCTGTGGCACCCCAGCCCTTAGGTTTGGGAGTCCCAGGCCTGGTACGCCCCAGCCCTTAGGTTTAGGGAGCCCCTGGCCTGGGGCACCCCAGCCCTTAGGCTTTGGGAGCCCCAGGCCTGGGGCGCCCCAGCCCTTAGCTTTGGGAGCCCCAGGCCTGGGACGCCCCATCCCTTCCGCTTAAGGTGCGACAGGCCTAGGTTGCCCGAGCCCTTAGGTCTTGGGAGCCCCAGGCCTGTGGCACCCCAGCCCTTAGGTTTGGGAGTCCCAGGCCTGGTACGCCCCAGCCCTTAGGTTTAGGGAGCCCCTGGCCTGGGGCACCCCAGCCCTTAGGTTTTGGGAGCCCCAGGCCTGGGGCGCCCCAGCTCTTAGCTTTGGGAGCCCCAGGCCTGGGGCGCCCCAGCCCTTAGGCTTTGGGAGCCCCAGGCCTGGGCGCCCCAGCCCTTAGGCTTTGGGAGCCCCAGGCCAGGGGCGCCCCAGCCCTTAGGCTTCGGGAGCCCAAGGCCTGTGACGCCCCAGCCCTTCGGCTTAGGGAGCCGCTGGCCTGGGGCGCCTCACCCCTTAGGCTTTGGGAGCCCCATCGGGGCGCCCCAGCCCTTAGGCTTTGGGAGCCCCAGGCTGTGGCGCCCCAGCGCTTATGCTTTGGGAGCCTCAGGCCTGTGGCTACCCAGCCCTTAGGCTTAGGGAGCCCCAGGCCTGAGGGGACCCAGCTCTTCGGATTAGGGAGCCCCAGGCCTGAGTCGTCCCTGCCCTTAGGCTTAGGGATCCCATGGCCTGGGACGCCCCAGCCCTTCGGCTTAGGGCTTGACAGTCCTAGGGCGCCCCAGCCCTTAGGATTTGGGAGCCCCAGGCTGGGACGCCCCAGCCCATAGGTTTTGGGAGCCCCAGGCCTGTGGCGCCCAGCCCTTAGGCTTTGGGAGCCACAGGCCTGGGGCGCCCCAGCCCTTAGGCTTAGGGAGCCCCAGGCCTGGGGGGAACCAGCTCTTCGGCTTAGGGAGCCCCAGGCCTGGGGCGTCCTAGCCCTTAAGCTTAGGGAGCCCCAGGCCTGGGGCGCCCGAGCCGTTAGGTTTTGGGTTTCCCAAACCTGGGGCGCCCCAACCCTTAGGTTTTGGGAGCACCAGACCTGGAACGCCCCAGCCCTTAGGCTTAGGGAGCCCCAGGCCTGGCGCGCCCCAGCCCGTAGGCTTTGGGAGCCCAAGCCTCGGGCGCCCAAGCCCTTAGGCTTTGGGAGGCCCAGGTCTGCGGCGCCCCAGCCCTTAGCCTCGGAGCCCTAGCCCTGGGGCGCCCCAGCCCTTGGGCTTTGGGAGCTCCAGACCTGGGGCACTCCAGTCTTTTGGCTTAGGGAGCCCCAGGACTGGGAAGCACCAGCCCATAGGCTTAGGTAGCCCCAGGCAGGGGGCGCCCCAGCCCTTAGGCTTTGGGAGCCCCAGTCTAGGGGTGCCCCAGCCCTTAGGCTTTGGAAGGCCCAGCTCTTCGGCTTAGGGAGCCCCAGGCCTGGGGCGTCCCAGCCCTTAAGCTTAGGGAGCCCCAGGCCTGGGGCGCCTCAGCGGTTAGGTTTTGGGTTTCCCAAACCTGGGGCGCCCCAACCCTTAGGTTTTGGGAGTCCCAGACCTGGAACGCCCCAGCCCTTAGGCTTAGGGAGCCCTAGGCCTGGCGCGCCTCAGCTCTTAGGTTTAGGGAGCCCCTGGAATGGGGCGCATCAGCCCTTAGGCTTTTTGAGCCCCAGGCCTGGGGCGCCCAAGCGCTTAGGCTTTGGGAGGCCCAGGTCTGCGGCGCCCCAGCCCTCAGACTGGGAGCCCTAGCCCTGGGGCACCCCAGCGCTTAGGCTTTGGGAGCCCAAGCCCTGGGCGCCCCAGCACTTAGGCTTTGGAAGTCCCAGGCCTGGGGCGCCCCAGCCCTTAGGCTTAGGTAGCCCCAGGCCAGGTGTGCTCCAGCCCTTAGTCTTAGGGAGCCCAAGGCCTGCGACGCCCCAGCCCTTCGGCTTAGGGAGCACCAGGCCTGGGGCGCCCAAGCGCTTAGGCTTTTGGAGCCCCACGCCTGGGGCGCCACAACCCTTAGGCTTAGGGAGCCTCAGGCCTTGGGGCACCCAGCCCTTCGACTTAGGGTGCCCCAGGACTGGGGCGTCCCAGCCCTTAGGCTTAGGGATCCCATACCCTGGGAAGCCCCAGCCCTTCAGCTTAGGGCGCGACAGGCCTAGGGAGCCCCAGCCCTTACGCTTTGGTTGCCCCAGGCCTGGGGCGCCCCTGCCCTTAGCCTTTGGTAGCCCCAGACCAGGGGCGTCTCCGCCCTTAGGATTTGGGAGCCCCAGGCCTGGGGCGCCCCAGCTCTTAGGCTTAGGGAGCCCAATCCTTCGATGCCCCAGCCCTTAGGTTTTGGGAGCCCCAGGCCTGGGGCGCCCAAGCCCTTAGGCTTAGGGAGCCCTAGGCCGGTGCGCCCCAGCCCTTAGGCTTGGGAGCCCCATGCCGGTGCGCCCCAGCCCTTAGGCTTTAGGAGCCCCAGGCTTGGGGCGCCCTGCCCTTAGGCTTTGGGAACCCCGCCCTGGGGACTCCAGCCCTTACGCTTTTGGAGCCCCAGGACTGGGGCGCCACAGCCCTTAGGATTTGGGAGCCCCAGGCTGGGACGCCCCAGCCCATAGGTTTTGGGAGCCACAGGCCTGTGGCGCCCAGCCCTTAGGCTTTGGGAGCCACAGGCCTGGGGCGCCCCAGCCCTTAGGCTTAGGGAGCCCAAGGCCTGCGACACCCCAGCCCTTAGGCTTTGGGAGCCCCAAGCCTCAATGGCCCCAGCCCTTAGGCTTTGGGCGCCCCAGGCTGGGGCGCTATAGCCCTTCGGCATAGGGAGTACCAGACCTGGGGTGCCCCAGCTCTTAGGCTTAGGGATCCCTGGCCTGGGGCGCCCCAGCCCTTAGGCTTTTGGAGCCCCTGGTCGGGGCGCCCCAGCCCTTAGACTTTGGGAGCCCCAGGCCTGGGGCACCCCAGCCCTTAAGTTTTGGGAGCCCAAACCTGGGGCGCACCAGCCCTTAGACTTTGGGAGCCCCAGGCCTGGGGCGCCCCAGCCCTTAGGGTTTGGGAGCCCCAGGCCTGAGGCACCCTAAACCTTTGGCTTTTGGAGCCCCAGGCCTAGGGCTCCCCAGCCCTTCGGCATAGGGAGCCCCAGGCCTGGGGCGCCCCAGCCCTTAGGTTTTGGGAGCTCCAGGCCTGTGGTGCCCCAGCCCTGAGGCTTTGGGAGCCCCAGGCCTGGGGGCACCCAGCCTTAAGGCATAGGCAGCCCATGGCCTGTGACGCCCCAGCCCTTTGGCTTCGGGAGCCCAAGGCCAGCGACGCCCCAGCCCTTAGTCTTGGGAGGCCCAGGCCTGGGGCGCCCCAGCCTTTATGCTAATGGAGCCCCAGGCCTGGGGCGCCACAGCCCTTAGGCTTTGGGTGCCCCAGGCCTAGGGCGCCCCAGTCCTTCGGCTTAGGGAGCCCCAGGCCTGGGGCGCCCCAGCCCTTAGGTTTGGAAGCCCCTGGCCTGGGGCACCTCAGCCCTTATGCTTTGGGAGCCCCAGCCGGGGCGCCACAGCCCTTAGCCTTTGGGAGCCCCAGGCCAGGGGCGCCCCAGCGCTTAGGCTTTGGGAGCCCCACACCTGGGGCGCCCCAGCCCTTAGGCTTAGGGAGCCCCAGGCCTGGGGGCACCCAACCTTTCCGAGCCCCAGGGCTGGGGCGCCCCAGCCCTTAGTCTTAGGGAGTCCATGGCCTGAAACGTCCCAGCCCTTTGGCTTAGGGCGTGACAGGCCTAGGGCGCCCCAGCCCTTAGGCTTTGGGAGTCCCAGGAATGGGGCACCCCAGCCCTTAGGATTTGGGAGCCCCAGTCCTGGGGCACCCCAGCCCTTAGGGTTTGGGAGCCCCAGGCCTGGGGCGCCCCCGCCCTTAGGCTTTGGGAGCCCAAACCTGGGGCGCACCAGCCCTTAGACTTTGGGAGCCCCAGGCCTGGGGCGCCCCAGCCCTTAGGGTTTGGGAGCCCCAGGCCTGAGGCACCCTAAACCTTTGGCTTTGGGAGCCCCAGGCCTATGGCTCCCCAGCCCTTTGGCATAGGGAGCCCCAGGCCTGGGGCGCCCCAGCCCTTAGGTTTTGGGAGCACCAGGCCTGGGGCACCCCAGCCCTTAGGCTTTGGGAGCCCCAGCCTGAGGCGCCCCATCCCTTAGTCTTAGGGAACCCCAGGCCTGGGGCGCCCAAACCCTTAGACTTAGGGAGCCTCTGGCCTGGGACGCCACAGCCCTTTGTCTTAGGGAGCCCCAGGCCGGGGCGCCCCAGCCCTTAGGCTTTGGGAGCCCCAGACCTGGGGCGCCCCAGCCCTTAGGCTTTGGGTGCCCCAGGCCTGGGGCGCCCCAGCCCTTAGGCTGTGGGAGCTCCAGGCCTGTGGTGCCCCAGCCCTGAGGTTTTGGGAGCCCCAGGCCTGGGGGCACCCAGCCTTAAGGCATAGGGAGCCAATGGCCTGTGACACCCCAGCCCTTTGGCTTCGGGAGCCCAAGGCCAGCGACGCCCCAGCCCTTAGTCTTTGGGAGCCCCAGGCCTGGGCCGCCCCAGCCTTTAGGCTTATGGAGCCCCAGGCCTGGGGCGCCACAGCCCTTAGGATTTGGGTGCCCCAGGCCTAGGGTGCCCCAGCCCTTCGGCTTAGGGAGCCCCAGGCCTGGGGCGCCCCAGCCCTTAGACTTAGGGGGCCACAGGCCTGGGGCGCCCCAACCCTTAGACTTAGGGGGCCTCTGGCCTGGGGCACCATAGCCCTTTGTCTTTGAGAGCCCCAGACCTGGGGCACCACAGCCCTTAGGCTTTGGGAGCCCCAGGCCTTGGGTGCCCCAGCCCTTAGTCTTTGGGAGCTCCAGGTCTGTGGCGCCCCAGCCCTGAGGCTTTGGGTGTCCCAGGCCTGGGGGCACCCAGCCCTAAGGCATAGGGAGCCCATGGCCTGTGACGCCCCAGCCCTTAGGCTTCGGGAGCCCAAGGCCTGTGATGCCCCAGCCCTTAGGCTTTGGGTGCCCCAGGCCTAGGGCGCCCCAGCCCTTCGGCTTAGGGAGCCCCAGGCCTGGGGCCCCCCAGCCCTTAGTTTTAGGGATCCCCTGGCCTGGGGCGCCTCAGCCCTTAGGCTTTGGGAGCCCCAGCCGGGGCGCCACAGCCCTTTGGCTTTGGGAGCCCCAGGCCTGGGGCGCCCCAGGGCTTAGGCTTTGGGAGCCCCACGCCTGGGGCGCCCCAGCCCTTAGGCTTAGGGAGCCCCACGCCTGGGGGCACCCAGCCTTTCGGAGCCCCAGGCCTGGGGCTTCCCAGGCCTTAGGCATAGGGAGCCCCAGGCCTATGGCGCCTCAGCCCTTAGGCTTTGGGAGCCCCAGGAATGGGGCACCCCAGCCCTTAGGCTTTGGGAGCCCCATCGAGGCGCCCCAGCCCGTAGGCTTTGGGAGCCCCAGGCCTGTCGCGCCCCAGCGCTTAGGCTTTGAGAGCACCATGTCTGGGGTGCCCCAGCCCTTAGGCTTAGGGAGCCCAAGGCCTGCGACGCCCCAGCCCTTCGGCTTAGGGAGCACCAGGCCTGGGGCGCCCCAGCTCTTAGGTTTAGGGAGCCCCTGGCTTGGGGGGACCCAGCTCTTCGGCTTAGGGAGCCCCAGACCTGAATCGTCCCTGCCCTTTGTCATAGGGAGCCCATGGCCTGGGACGCCCCAGCCCTTCGGCTTAGGGCTCGACAGTCCTAGGGCGCCCAAGCCCTTCGGCATAGGGAGCCCCAGGCCTGGTACACCCCATCCCTTAGGCTTAGGGAGCCCCAGGCCTGGCGCGGCCCAGCCCTTAGGCTTTGGGAGCCCAAGCCTGGGGCCCCCAAGCCCTTAGGCTTTGGGAGGCCCAGGTCTGCGGTGCCCCAGCCCTTAGACTGGGAGCCCTAGCCCAGGGGCACCCCAGTCCTTAGGCTTTGGGAGTCCAAGCCCTGGGCGCCCCAGCACTTAGGCTTTGGAAGTCCCAGGCCTGGGGCGCCCCAGCCCTTGGGGTCAGGTCGCCCCAGCCCTGGGGCACCCCAGCTCTTAGGCTTTGGGAGCCCGAAGGCAGGGGGCGCCCCAGCCCTTAGGCTTTGGGAGCCCCAGTCTAGGGGTGCCCCAGCCCTTAGGCTTTGGAAGGCCCAGGTGTGCGGCGCCCCGACCCTTAGGCTTTGGAAGCCCCAGGCCTGGAGCGCCCTGCCCTTAGGCTTAGGAAGCCCCAGGCCTGGGGCGGACCAACCCTTAGGCTTAGGGAGCCCCAGCCCTGGGCGCCCCAGCTCTTAGGCTTAGGGAGCCCCAGGCCTGGGGCGCCCCAGCCCTTGGGCTTAGGGAGCCCTAGGCCGGTGCGCCCCAGCCCTTAGGCTTGGGAGCCCCATGCCGGTGCACCCCAGCCCTTAGGCTTTAGGAGCCCCAGGCTTGGGGCGCCCTGTCCTTAGGCTTTGGGAACCCCGCCCTGGGGACTCCAGCCCTTACGCTTTTGGAGCCCCAGGACTGGGGCGCCACAGCCCTTAGGATTTGGGAGCCCCAGGCTGGGACGCCCCAGCCCATAGGTTTTGGGAGCCACAGGCCTGTGGCGCCCAGCCCTTAGGCTTTGGGAGCCACAGGCCTGGGGCGCCCCAGCCCTTAGGCTTAGGGAGCCCAAGGCCTGCGACACCCCAGCCCTTAGGCTTTGGGAGCCCCAAGCCTCAATGGCCCCAGCCCTTAGGCTTTGGGCGCCCCAGGCTGGGGCGCTATAGCCCTTCGGCATAGGGAGTACCAGACCTGGGGTGCCCCAGCTCTTAGGCTTAGGGATCCCTGGCCTGGGGCGCCCCAGCCCTTAGGCTTTTGGAGCCCCTGGTCGGGGCGCCCCAGCCCTTAGACTTTGGGAGCCCCAGGCCTGGGGCACCCCAGCCCTTAAGTTTTGGGAGCCCAAACCTGGGGCGCACCAGCCCTTAGACTTTGGGAGCCCCAGGCCTGGGGCGCCCCAGCCCTTAGGGTTTGGGAGCCCCAGGCCTGAGGCACCCTAAACCTTTGGCTTTTGGAGCCCCAGGCCTAGGGCTCCCCAGCCCTTCGGCATAGGGAGCCCCAGGCCTGGGGCGCCCCAGCCCTTAGGTTTTGGGAGCTCCAGGCCTGTGGTGCCCCAGCCCTGAGGCTTTGGGAGCCCCAGGCCTGGGGGCACCCAGCCTTAAGGCATAGGCAGCCCATGGCCTGTGACGCCCCAGCCCTTTGGCTTCGGGAGCCCAAGGCCAGCGACGCCCCAGCCCTTAGTCTTGGGAGGCCCAGGCCTGGGGCGCCCCAGCCTTTATGCTAATGGAGCCCCAGGCCTGGGGCGCCACAGCCCTTAGGCTTTGGGTGCCCCAGGCCTAGGGCGCCCCAGTCCTTCGGCTTAGGGAGCCCCAGGCCTGGGGCGCCCCAGCCCTTAGGTTTGGAAGCCCCTGGCCTGGGGCACCTCAGCCCTTATGCTTTGGGAGCCCCAGCCGGGGCGCCACAGCCCTTAGCCTTTGGGAGCCCCAGGCCAGGGGCGCCCCAGCGCTTAGGCTTTGGGAGCCCCACACCTGGGGCGCCCCAGCCCTTAGGCTTAGGGAGCCCCAGGCCTGGGGGCACCCAACCTTTCCGAGCCCCAGGGCTGGGGCGCCCCAGCCCTTAGTCTTAGGGAGTCCATGGCCTGAAACGTCCCAGCCCTTTGGCTTAGGGCGTGACAGGCCTAGGGCGCCCCAGCCCTTAGGCTTTGGGAGTCCCAGGAATGGGGCACCCCAGCCCTTAGGATTTGGGAGCCCCAGTCCTGGGGCGCCCCAGCCCTTAGGGTTTGGGAGCCCCAGGCCTGGGGCGCCCCCGCCCTTAGGCTTTGGGAGCCCAAACCTGGGGCGCACCAGCCCTTAGACTTTGGGAGCCCCAGGCCTGGGGCGCCCCAGCCCTTAGGGTTTGGGAGCCCCAGGCCTGAGGCACCCTAAACCTTTGGCTTTGGGAGCCCCAGGCCTATGGCTCCCCAGCCCTTTGGCATAGGGAGCCCCAGGCCTGGGGCGCCCCAGCCCTTAGGTTTTGGGAGCACCAGGCCTGGGGCACCCCAGCCCTTAGGCTTTGGGAGCCCCAGCCTGAGGCGCCCCATCCCTTAGTCTTAGGGAACCCCAGGCCTGGGGCGCCCAAACCCTTAGACTTAGGGAGCCTCTGGCCTGGGACGCCACAGCCCTTTGTCTTAGGGAGCCCCAGGCCTGGGGCGCCCCAGCCCTTAGGCTTTGGGAGCCCCAGACCTGGGGCGCCCCAGCCCTTAGGCTTTGGGTGCCCCAGGCCTGGGGCGCCCCAGCCCTTAGGCTGTGGGAGCTCCAGGCCTGTGGTGCCCCAGCCCTGAGGCTTTGGGAGCCCCAGGCCTGGGGGCACCCAGCCTTAAGGCATAGGGAGCCAATGGCCTGTGACACCCCAGCCCTTTGGCTTCGGGAGCCCAAGGCCAGCGACGCCCCAGCCCTTAGTCTTTGGGAGCCCCAGGCCTGGGCCGCCCCAGCCTTTAGGCTTATGGAGCCCCAGGCCTGGGGCGCCACAGCCCTTAGGATTTGGGTGCCCCAGGCCTAGGGTGCCCCAGCCCTTCGGCTTAGGGAGCCCCAGGCCTGGGGCGCCCCAGCCCTTAGACTTAGGGGGCCACAGGCCTGGGGCGCCCCAACCCTTAGACTTAGGGGGCCTCTGGCCTGGGGCACCATAGCCCTTTGTCTTTGAGAGCCCCAGACCTGGGGCACCACAGCCCTTAGGCTTTGGGAGCCCCAGGCCTTGGGTGCCCCAGCCCTTAGTCTTTGGGAGCTCCAGGTCTGTGGCGCCCCAGCCCTGAGGCTTTGGGTGTCCCAGGCCTGGGGGCACCCAGCCCTAAGGCATAGGGAGCCCATGGCCTGTGACGCCCCAGCCCTTAGGCTTCGGGAGCCCAAGGCCTGCGATGCCCCAGCCCTTAGGCTTTGGGTGCCCCAGGCCTAGGGCGCCCCAGCCCTTCGGCTTAGGGAGCCCCAGGCCTGGGGCCCCCCAGCCCTTAGTTTTAGGGATCCCCTGGCCTGGGGCGCCTCAGCCCTTAGGCTTTGGGAGCCCCAGCCGGGGCGCCACAGCCCTTTGGCTTTGGGAGCCCCAGGCCTGGGGCGCCCCAGGGCTTAGGCTTTGGGAGCCCCACGCCTGGGGCGCCCCAGCCCTTAGGCTTAGGGAGCCCCACGCCTGGGGGCACCCAGCCTTTCGGAGCCCCAGGCCTGGGGCTTCCCAGGCCTTAGGCATAGGGAGCCCCAGGCCTATGGCGCCTCAGCCCTTAGGCTTTGGGAGCCCCAGGAATGGGGCACCCCAGCCCTTAGGCTTTGGGAGCCCCATCGAGGCGCCCCAGCCCGTAGGCTTTGGGAGCCCCAGGCCTGTCGCGCCCCAGCGCTTAAGCTTTGAGAGCACCATGTCTGGGGTGCCCCAGCCCTTAGGCTTAGGGAGCCCAAGGCCTGCGACGCCCCAGCCCTTCGGCTTAGGGAGCACCAGGCCTGGGGCGCCCCAGCTCTTAGGTTTAGGGAGCCCCTGGCTTGGGGGGACCCAGCTCTTCGGCTTAGGGAGCCCCAGACCTGAATCGTCCCTGCCCTTTGTCATAGGGAGCCCATGGCCTGGGACGCCCCAGCCCTTCGGCTTAGGGCTCGACAGTCCTAGGGCGCCCAAGCCCTTCGGCATAGGGAGCCCCAGGCCTGGTACGCCCCATCCCTTAGGCTTAGGGAGCCCCAGGCCTGGCGCGGCCCAGCCCTTAGGCTTTGGGAGCCCAAGCCTGGGGCCCCCAAGCCCTTAGGCTTTGGGAGGCCCACGTCTGCGGCGCCCCAGCCCTTAGACTGGGAGCCCTAGCCCAGGGGCACCCCAGCCCTTAGGCTTTGGGAGTCCAAGCCCTGGGCGCCCCAGCACTTAGGCTTTGGAAGTCCCAGGCCTGGGGCGCCCCAGGCCTTGGGGTCAGGTCGCCCCAGCCCTGGGGCACCCCAGCTCTTAGGCTTTGGGAGCCCGAAGGCAGGGGGCGCCCCAGCCCTTAGGCTTTGGGAGCCCCAGTCTAGGGGTGCCCCAGCCCTTAGGCTTTGGAAGGCCCAGGTGTGCGGCGCCCCGGCCCTTAGGCTTTGGAAGCCCCAGGCCTGGAGCGCCCTGCCTTAGGCTTAGGAAGCCCCAGGCCTGGGGCGGACCAACCCTTAGGCTTAGGGAGCCCCAGCCCTGGGCGCCCCAGCTCTTAGGCTTAGGGAGCCCCAGGCCTGGGGCGCCCCAGCCCTTGGGCTTTGGGAGCTCCAGACCTGGGGCACTCCAGTCTTTTGGCTTAGGGAGCCCCAGGACTGGGAAGCACCAGCCCTTAGGCTTTGGGAGCCCCAGGCCTGTAGCGCCCCAGCCCTAGGCTTAGGGAGCCCCAGGTTGGGGCGCTACAGCCTTTAGGCTTAAGGAGGCCCAGGCTTGGGGCGCCGCAGCCCTTAGGATTTGGGAGCTCGAACCCTGGGGCACCCAGCCCTTAGGCTTAGTGAGCCCCACGCCTTGGGCGACCCAGCCCTTAGGCTTAGGGAGCCTCTGGCCTGGGGTGCCACAGCCCTGAGGATTTGGGAGCCCCAGGCCTGGGACGCCCCAGCCTTTAGACTTTAGGTGCCCCAGGCTTGGGGCGCCCCAACCCTTAGGCTTTGGGAGCTTCAGGCCTGTGGCTCCCCAGCCCTTAGGCTTTGGGAGCCCCAGGCCTGGGGGCACCCAGCCCTTAGGCTTAGGGAGCCCATGGCCTGGGACGCGCCAGCCCTTCGGCTTAGGGCGCGACAGGCCTAGGGCGCCCCAGCCCTTAGGCTTTGGGAGTCCCAGGCCTGGGACGCACCAACCCTTCCACTTAAGGCGCGACAGGCCTAGGTTGCCCGAGCCTTTAGGTTTTGGGAGCCCCAGGCCTTTGGCACCCCAGCCCTTAGGTTTGGGAGTCCCAGGCCTGGTACACCCCAGCCCTTAGGTTTAGGGAGCCCCTGGCCTGGGGCACCCCAGCCCTTAGCTTTGGGAGCCCGAGGCTTGGGGCGCCCCAGCCCTTAGGCTTTGGGAGCCCCAGGCCTGGGGCGCCCCAGCCCTTAGGCTTGTGAAGCCCAAGGCCTGCGACGCCCCAGCCCTTAGGCTTTGGGGGCCCAAGGGCTGGGGCGCCCCATCCCTTAGGCTTACGGAGCCCCAGGCCTGGGGCGCCCCAGCCCTTAGGCTTTGGGAGCCGCAGGCCAGGGGCGCCCCAGCCCTTAGGCTTCGGGAGCCCAAGGCCTGTGACGCCCCAGCCCTTCGGCTTAGGGAGCCGCTGGCCTGGGGCGCCTCACCCCTTAGGCTTTGGGAGCCCCATCGGGGCGCCCCAGCCCATAGGCTTTGGGAGTCCCAGGCCTGTGGCGCCCCAGCGCTTAGGCTTTGGGAGGCCCAGGCCTGTGGCGCCCCAGCCCTTAGGCTTAGGGAGCCCCAGGCCTGGGTGGACCCAGCTCTTCGGCTTACGGAGCCCCAGGCCTGAGTCGTCCCTGCCCTTAGGCTTAGGGATCCCATGGCCTGGGATGCCCCAGCCCTTCGGCTTAGGGCGCTACAGTCCTAGGGCGCCCCAGCCCTTAGGATTTGGGAGCCCCAGGCTGGGACGCCCCAGCCCATAGGTTTTGGGAGCCCTAGGCCTGTGGCGCCCAGCCCTTAGGCTTTGGGAGCCACAGGCTTGGGACGCCCCAGCCCTTAGGCTTAGGGTGCCCCAGGCCTGGGGGGACCCAGCTCTTCGGCTTAGGGAGCCCCAGGCCTGGGGCGTCCCAGCCCTTAAGCTTTGGGAGCCCCAGGCCTGGGGCGCCCGAGCCGTTAGGTTTTGGGTTTCCCAAACCTGGGGCGCCCCAACCCTTAGGTTTTGGGAGCACCAGACCTGGAACGCCCCAGCCCTTAGGCTTAGGGAGCCCCAGGCCTGGCGCGCCCCAGCCCTTAGGCTTTGGGAGCCCAAGCCTCGGGCGCCCAAGCCCTTAGGCTTTGGGAGGCCCAGGTCTGCGGCGCCCCAGCCCTTAGACTGGGAGCCCTAGCCCTGGGGCGCCCCGGCCCTTGGGCTTTGGGAGCTCCAGACCTGGGGCACTCCAGTCTTTTGGCTTAGGGAGCCCCAGGACGGGGAAGCACCAGCCCTTAGGTTTTGGGAGCCCCAGGCCTGGGGGCACCCAGCCCTTAGGCTTAGGGAGCCCATGGCCTGGGACGCACCAGCCCTTCGGCTTAGGGCGCGACAGGCCTAGGGCGCCCCAGCCCTTAGGCTTTGGGAGTCCCAGGCCTGGGACGCCCCAGCCCTTCCGCTTAAGGCGCGACAGGCCTAGGTTGCCCGAGCCCTTAGGTTTTGGGAGCCCCAGGCCTGTGGCACCCCAGCCCTTAGGTTTGGGAGTCCCAGGCCTGGTACGCCCCAGCCCTTAGGTTTAGGGAGCCCCTGGCCTGGGGCGCCCCAGCCCTTAGCTTTGGGAGCCCCAGGCCTGGGGCGCCCCAGCCCTTAGGCTTTGGGAGCCCCAGGCCAGGGGTGCCCAAGCCCTTAGGCTTGGGAACCGAAGTCCTGCGACGCCCCAGCCCTTAGGCTTTGGGGGCCCAAGGGCTGGGGCGCCCAATCCCGTAGGCTTACGGAGCCCCAGGACTGGGGCGCCCCAGCCCTTAGGCTTTGGGAGCCCCAGGCCAGGGGCGCCCCAGCCCTTAGGCTTTGGGAGCCCAAGGCCTGTGACGCCCCAGCCCTTCGGCTTAGGGAGCCCCAGGCCTGGGGCGCCCCAGCCCTTGGGCTTTGGGAGCTCCAGACCTGGGGCACTCCAGTCTTTTGGCTTAGGGAGCCCCAGGACTGGGAAGCACCAGCCCTTAGGCTTTGGGAGCCCCAGGCCTGTAGCGCCCCAGCCCTAGGCTTAGGGAGCCCCAGGTTGGGGCGCTACAGCCTTTAGGCTTAAGGAGGCCCAGGCTTGGGGCGCCACAGCCCTTAGGATTTGGGAGCTCCAACCCTGGGGCACCCCAGCCCTTAGGCTTAGTGAGCCCCACGCCTTGGGCGACCCAGCCCTTAGGCTTAGGGAGCCTCTGGCCTGGGGTGCCACAGCCCTGAGGATTTGGGAGCCCCAGGCCTGGGACGCCCGAGCCTTTAGACTTTAGGTGCCCCAGGCTTGGGGCGCCCCAACCCTTAGGCTTTGGGAGCTTCAGGCCTGTGGCTCCCCAGCCCTTAGGCTTTGGGAGCCCCAGGCCTGGGGGCACCCAGCCTTTAGGCTTAGGGAGCCTATGGCCTGGGACGCGCCAGCCCTTCGGCTTAGGGCGCGACAGGCCTAGGGCGCCCCAGCCCTTAGGCTTTGGGAGTCCCAGGCCTGGGACGCACCAGCCCTTCCGCTTAAGGCGCGACAGGCCTAGGTTGCCCGAGCCTTTAGGTTTTGGGAGCCCCAGGCTTTTGGCACCCCAGCCCTTAGGTTTGGGAGTCCTAGGCCTGGTACACCCCAGCCCTTAGGTTTAGGGAGCCCCTGGCCTGGGGCACCGCAGCCCTTAGCTTTGGGAGCCCGAGGCTTGGGGCGCCCCAGCCCTTAGGCTTTGGGAGCTCCAGGCCTGGGGCGCCCCAGCCCTTAGGCTTGTGAAGCCCAAGGCCTGCGACGCCCCAGCCCTTAGGCTTTGGGGGCCCAAGGGCTGGAGCGCCCCATCCCTTAGGCTTACGGAGCCCCAGGCCTGGGGCGCCCCAGCCCTTAGGCTTTGGGAGCCGCAGGCCAGGGGCGTCCCAGCCCTTAGGCTTCGGGAGCCCAAGGCCTGTGACGCCCCAGCCCTTCGGCTTAGGGAGCCGCTGGCCTGGGGCGCCTCACCCCTTAGGCTTTGGGAGCCCCATCGGGGCGCCCCAGCCCATAGGCTTTGGGAGTCCCAGGCCTGTGGCGCCCCAGCGCTTAGGCTTTGGGAGCCCCAGGCCTGTGGCGCCCCAGCCCTTAGGCTTAGGGAGCCCCAGGCCTGGGGGGACCCAGCTCTTCGGCTTACGGAGCCCCAGGCCTGAGTCGTCCCTGCCCTTAGGCTTAGGGATCCCATGGCCTGGGATGCCCCAGCCCTTCGGCTTAGGGCGCTACAGTCCTAGGGCGCCCCAGCCCTTAGGATTTGGGAGCCCCAGGCTGGGACGCCCCAGCCCATAGGTTTTGGGAGCCCTAGGCCTGTGGCGCCCAGCCCTTAGGCTTTGGGAGCCACAGGCTTGGGACGCCCCAGCCCTTAGGCTTAGGGTGCCCCAGGCCTGGGGGGACCCAGCTCTTCGGCTTAGGGAGCCCCAGGCCTGGGGCGTCCCAGCCCTTAAGCTTTGGGAGCCCCAGGCCTGGGGCGCCCGAGCCGTTAGATTTTGGGTTTCCCAAACCTGGGGCGCCCCAACCCTTAGGTTTTGGGAGCACCAGACCTGGAACGCCCCAGCCCTTAGGCTTAGGGAGCCCCAGGCCTGGCGCGCCCCAGCCCTTAGGCTTTGGGAGCCCAAGCCTCGGGCGCCCAAGCCTTTAGGCTTTGGGAGGCCCAGGTCTGCGGCGCCCCAGCCCTTAGACTGGGAGCCCTAGTCCTGGGGCACCCCAGCCCTTGGGCTTTGGGAGCTCCAGACCTGGGGCACTCCAGTCTTTTGGCTTAGGGAGCCCCAGGACGGGGAAGCACCAGCCCTTAGGTTTTGGGAGCCCCAGGCCTGGGGGCACCCAGCCCTTAGGCTTAGGGAGCCCATGGCCTGGGACGCGCCAGCCCTTCGGCTTAGGGCGCGACAGGCCTAGGGCGCCCCAGCCCTTAGGCTTTGGGAGTCCCAGGCCTGGGACGCACCAGCCCTTCCGCTTAAGGCGCGACAGGCCTAGGTTGCCCGAGCCTTTAGGTTTTGGGAGCCCCAGGCCTTTGGCACCCCAGCCCTTAGGTTTGGGAGTCCCAGGCCTGGTACACCCCAGCCCTTAGGTTTAGGGAGCCCCTGGCCTGGGGCACCGCAGCCCTTAGCTTTGGGAGCCCTAGGCTTGGGGCGCCCCAGCCCTTAGGCTTTGGGAGCCCCAGGCCTGGGGTGCCCCAGCCCTTAGGCTTGTGAAGCCCAAGTCCTGCGACGCCCCAGCCCTTAGGCTTTGGGGGCCCAAGG
This sequence comes from Tenrec ecaudatus, assembly GCF_050624435.1. Lineage (NCBI taxonomy): Eukaryota > Metazoa > Chordata > Mammalia > Afrosoricida > Tenrecidae > Tenrec > Tenrec ecaudatus. The sequence continues at coordinate 97,152 of NW_027457705.1, forward strand.
GCTGGGGCGCCCCATCCCTTAGGCTTACGGAGCCCCAGGCCTGGGGCGCCCCAGCCCTTAGGCTTTGGGAGCCGCAGGCCAGGGGCGCCTCAGCCCTTAGGCTTCAGGAGCCCCAGGCCTGTGACGCCCCAGCCCTTCGGCTTAGGGAGCCGCTGGCCTGGGGCGCCTCACCCCTTAGGCTTTGGGAGCCCCATCGGGGCGCCCCAGCCCACAGGCTTTTGGAGCCCCAGGCCTATGGCGCCTCAGCCCTTAGGCTTTGGGAGCCCCAGGGTTGGGGCACCCCAGCCCTTAGGCTTTGGGAGCCCCATCGAGGCGCCCCAGCCCGTAGGCTTTGGGAGCCCCAGGCCTGTCGCGCCCCAGCGCTTAGGCTTTGAGAGCACCATGTCTGGGGTGCCCCAGCCCTTAGGCTTAGGGAGCCCAAGGCCTGCGACGCCCCAGCCCTTCGGCTTAGGGAGCACCAGGCCTGGGGCGCCCCAGCTCTTAGGTTTAGGGAGCCCGTGGCTTGGGGGGACCCAGCTCTTCGGCTTAGGGAGCCCCAGGCCTGAATCGTCCCTGCCCTTTGTCTTAGGGAGCCCATGGCCTGGGACGCCCCAGCCCTTCGGCTTAGGGCTCGACAGTCCTAGGGCGCCCAAGCCCTTCGGCATAGGGAGCCCCAGGCCTGGTACGCCCCATCCCTTAGGCTTAGGGAGCCCCAGGCCTGGCGCGGCCCAGCCCTTAGGCTTTGGGAGCCCAAGCCTGGGGCCCCCAAGCCCTTAGGCTTTGGGAGGCCCAGGCCTGGGGCGCCCCAGCCCTTGGGGTCAGGTCGCCCCAGCCCTGGGGCACCCCAGCTCTTAGGCTTTGGGAGCCCCAGTCTAGGGGTGCCCCAGCCCTTAGGCTTTGGAAGGCCCAGGTGTGCGGCGCCGCGGCCCTTAGGCTTTGGAAGCCCCAGGCCTGGAGCGCCCTGCCCTTAGGCTTAGGAAGCCCCAGGCCTGGGGCGGACCAACCCTTAGGCTTAGGTAGCCCCAGCCCTGGGCGCCCCAGCTCTTAGGCTTAGGGAGCCCCAGGCCTGGGGCGCCCCAGCCCTTGGGCTTTGGGAGCTCCAGACCTGGGGCACTCCAGTCTTTTGGCTTAGGGAGCCCCAGGACTGGGAAGCACCAGCCCTTAGGCTTTGGGAGCCCCAGGCCTGTAGCGCCCCAGGCCTAGGCTTAGGGAGCCCCAGGTTGGGGCGCTACAGCCTTTAGGCTTAAGGAGGCCCACGCTTGGGGCGCCGCATCCCTTAGGATTTGGGAGCTCCTACCCTGGGGCACCCCAGCCCTAAGGCTTAGTGAGCCCCACGCCTTGGGCAACCCAGCCCTTAGGCTTAGGGAGCCTCTGGCCTGGGGTGCCACAGCCCTGAGGATTTGGGAGCCCCAGGCCTGGGACGCCCGAGCCTTTAGACTTTAGGTGCCCCAGGCTTGGGGCGCCCCAACCCTTAGGCTTTGGGAGCTTCAGGCCTGTGGCTCCCCAGCCCTTAGGCTTTGGGAGCCCCAGGCCTGGGGGCACCCAGCCTTTAGGCTTAGGGAGCCCATGGCCTGGGACGCGCCAGCCCTTCGGCTTAGGGCGCGACAGGCCTAGGGCGCCCCAACCCTTAGGCTTTGGGAGTCCCAGGCCTGGGACGCACCAGCCCTTCCGCTTAAGGCGCGACAGGCCTAGGTTGCCCGAGCCTTTAGGTTTTGGGAGCCCCAGGCTTTTGGCACCCCAGCCCTTAGGTTTGGGAGTCCTAGGCCTGGTACACCCCAGCCCTTAGGTTTAGGGAGCCCCTGGCCTGGGGCACCGCAGCCCTTAGCTTTGGGAGCCCCAGGCTTGGGGCGCCCCAGCCCTTAGGCTTTGGGAGCTCCAGGCCTGGGGCGCCCCAGCCCTTAGGCTTGTGAAGCCCAAGGCCTGCGATGCCCCAGCCCTTAGGCTTTGGGGGCCCAAGGGCTGGGGCGCCCCATCCCTTAGGCTTACGGAGCCCCAGGCCTGGGGCGCCCCAGCCCTTAGGCTTTGGGAGCCGCAGGCCAGGGGCGCCGCAGCCCTTAGGCTTCGGGAGCCCAAGGCCTGTGACGCCCCAGCCCTTCGGCTTAGGGAGCCGCTGGCCTGGGGCGCCTCACCCCTTAGGCTTTGGGAGTCCCATCGGGGCGCCCCAGCCCATAGGCTTTGGGAGTCCCAGGCCTGTGGCGCCCCAGCGCTTAGGCTTTGGGAGCCCCAGGCCTGTGGCGCCCCAGCCCTTAGGCTTAGGGAGCCCCAGGCCTGGGGGGACCCAGCTCTTCGGCTTACGGAGCCCCAGGCCTGAGTCGTCCCTGCCCTTAGGCTTAGGGATCCCATGGCCTGGGATGCCCCAGCCCTTCGGCTTAGGGCGCTACAGTCCTAGGGCGCCCCAGCCCTTAGGATTTGGGAGCCCCAGGCTGGGACGCCCCAGCCCATAGGTTTTGGGAGCCCTAGGCCTGTGGCGCCCAGCCCTTAGGCTTTGGGAGCCACAGGCTTGGGACGCCCCAGCCCTTAGGCTTAGGGTGCCCCAGGCCTGGGGGGACCCAGCTCTTCGGCTTAGGGAGCCCCAGGCCTGGGGCGTCCCAGCCCTTAAGCTTTGGGAGCCCCAGGCCTGGGGAGCCCGAGCCGTTAGGTTTTGGGTTTCCCAAACCTGGGGCGCCCCAACCCTTAGGTTTTGGGAGCACCAGACCTGGAACGCCCCAGCCCTTAGGCTTAGGGAGCCCCAGGCCTGGCGCGCCCCAGTCCTTAGGCTTTGGGAGCCCAAGCCTCGGGCGCCCAAGCCCTTAGGCTTTGGGAGGCCCAGGTCTGCGGCGCCCCAGCCCTTAGACTGGGAGCCCTAGCCCTGGGGCGCCCCGGCCCTTGGGCTTTGGGAGCTCCAGACCAGGGGCACTCCAGTCTTTTGGCTTAGGGAGCCCCAGGACGGGGAAGCACCAGCCCTTAGGTTTTGGGAGCCCCAGGCCTGGGGGCACCCAGCCCTTAGGCTTAGGGAGCCCATGGCCTGGGACGCACCAGCCCTTCGGCTTAGGGCGCGACAGGCCTAGGGCGCCCCAGCCCTTAGGCTTTGGGAGTCCCAGGCCTGGGACGCCCCAGCCCTTCCGCTTAAGGCGCGACAGGCCTAGGTTGCCCGAGCCCTTAGGTTTTGGGAGCCCCAGGCCTGTGGCACCACAGCCCTTATGTTTGGGAGTCCCAGGCCTGGTACGCCCCAGCCCTTAGGTTTAGGGAGCCCCTGGCCTGGGGCACCCCAGCCCTTAGCTTTGGGAGCCCCAGGCCTGGGGCGCCCCAGCCCTTAGGCTTTGGGAGCCCCAGGCCAGGGGCGCCCAAGCCCTTAGGCTTGGGAACCGAAGGCCTGCGACGCCCCAGCCCTTAGGCTTTGGGGGCCCAAGGGCTGGGGCGCCCATCCCTTAGGCTTACGGAGCCCCAGGACTGGGGCGCCCCAGCCCTTAGGCTTTGGGAGCCCCAGGCCAGGGGCGCCCCAGCCCTTAGGCTTCGGGAGCCCAAGGCCTGTGACGCCCCAGCCCTTTGGCTTAGGGAGCCGCTGGCCTGGGGCGCCTCACCCCTTAGGCTTTGGGAGCCCCATCGGGGCGCCCCAGCCCTTAGGCTTTGGGAGCCCCAGGCCTGTGGCGCCCCAGCGCTTAGGCTTTGGGAGGCCCAGGCCTGTGGCGCCCCAGCCCTTAGGCTTAGGGAGCCCCAGGCCTGGGTGGACCCAGCTCTTCAGCTTACGGAGCCTCAGGCCTGAGTCGTCCCTGCCCTTAGGCTTAGGGATCCCATGGCCTGGGACGCCCCAGCCCTTCGGCTTAGGGCGCGACAGTCCTAGGGCGCCCCAGCCCTTAGGATTTGGGAGCCCCAGGCTGGGACGCCCCAGCCCATAGGTTTTGGGAGCCCCAGGCCTGTGGCGCCCAGCCCTTAGGCTTTGGGAGCCACAGGCCTGGGGCGCCCCAGCCCTTAGGCTTAGGGTGCCCCAGGCCTGGGGGGACCCAGCTCTTCGGCTTAGGGAGCCCCAGGCCTGGGGCGTCCCAGCCCTTAAGCTTTGGGAGCCCCAGGCCTGGGGCGCCCGAGCCGTTAGATTTTGGGTTTCCCAAACCTGGGGCGCCCCAACCCTTAGGTTTTGGGAGCACCAGACCTGGAACGCCCCAGACCTTAGGCTTAGGGAGCCCCAGGCCTGGCGCGCCCCAGCCCTTAGGCTTTGGGAGCCCAAGCCTCGGGCACCCAAGCCCTTAGGCTTTGGGAGGCCCAGGTCTGCGGCGCCCCAGCCCTTAGACTGGGAGCCCTAGCCCTGGGGCGCCCCAGCCCTTGGGCTTTGGGAGCTCCAGACCTGGGGCACTCCAGTCTTTTGGCTTAGGGAGACCCAGGACTGGGAAGCACCCGCCCTTAGGCTTAGGTAGCCCCAGGCAGGGGGCGCCCCAGCCCTTAGGCTTTGGGAGCCCCAGTCTAGGGGTGCCCCAGCCCTTAGGCTTTGGAAGGCCCAGGTCTGCGGCGCCCCGGCCCTTAGGCTTTGGGAGCCCCAGGCCTGGGGCGCCCTGCCCTTAGGCTTAGGAAGCCCCAGCCCTGGGGCGGCCCAACCCTTAGGCTTAGGGAGCCCCAGGCCTGGGGCGCCCCAGCCCTTGGGCTTTGGGAGCTCCAGACCTGGGGCACTCCAGTCTTTTGGCTTAGGGAGCCCCAGGGCTGGGAAGCACCAGCCCTTAGGCTTAGGGAACCGCAGGTCTTGGGCGCCCCAGCCCTAGGCTTAGGGAGCCCCAGGTTGGGGCGCTACAGCCTTTAGGCTTAAGGAGGCCCAGGCTTGGGGCGCCGCAGCCCTTTGGATTTGGGAGCTCCAACCCTGGGGCACCCCATCCCTTAGGCTTAGGGATCCCCATGCCTTGGGCGCCCCAGCCCTTAGGCTTCGGGAGCCTCTGGCTTGGGGTGCCAGAGCCCTTAGGATTTGGGAGCCCCAGGCCTGGGCCGCCCCAGCCTTTAGGCTTTAGGTGCCCCAGGCTTGGGGCGCCCCAACCCTTAGGCTTTGGGAGCTTCAGGCCTGTGGCGCCCCAGCCCTTAGGCTTTGGGAGCCACATGCCTGGGGGCACCCAGCCCTTAGGCTTAGGGAGCCCATGGCCTGGGACGCACCAGCCCTTCGGCTTAGGGCGCGACAGGCCTAGGGCGCCCCCGCCCTTAGGATTTGGGAGCCCTAGGCCTGGGCCGCCCCAGCCTTTAGGCTTTAGGTGCCCCAGGCTTGGGGCGCCCCAAACCTTAGGCTTTGGGAGCTTCAGGCCTGTGGTGTCCCAGCCCTTAGGCTTTGGGAGCCACATGCCTGGGGGCACCCAGCCCTTAGGCTTAGGGAGCCCTTGGCCTGGGAACGCCCCAGCCCTTCCGCTTAGGGCGCGACAGGCCTAGGGCGCCCCAGCCCTTAGGCTTTGGGAGTCCCAAGCCTGGGGAGCCCGAGCCCTTAGGTTTTGGGAGCCCATGGCCTGGTATACCGCAGCCCTTAGGCTTAGGGAGCCCCTGGCCTGGGGCGCCCCAGCCCTTAGGCTTTGGGAGCCCCAGGCCTGGGACGCACCCGCCCTTAGGCTTTGGGAGCCCCAGGCCAGGTGTGCCCCAGCCCTTTGGCTTAGGGAGCCCAAGGCCTGCGACGCCGCAGCCCTTCGGATTAGGGAGCACCAGGCCTGGGGCGCCCCAGCTCTTAGGTTTAGGGAGCCCCTGGCCTGGGCCTCCCCAGCCCTTAGGCATAGGGATCCCATACCCTGGGACGACCCAGCCCTTAGGCTTAGAGCGCGACAGGACTATGGCGCCCCAGCCCTTAGGCTTTGGGTGCCCCAGGCCTGGGGCGCCCCTGCCCTTAGATTTTGGTAGCCCCAATCCTGGGGCGTCCCCGCCCGTAGGATTTGGGAGCCCCAGGCCTGGGGCGCCCTAGCTCTTAGGCTTAGGGAGCCCAATCCTGCGATGCCCCAGCCCTTATGTTTTGGGAGCCCCAGGCTTGGGGCACCCCAGCCCTTAGGCTTCGGGAGTCCCAGGCCTGGGGCGCCCCAGCCCTTAGGCTTTGGGTGCCCCAGGCCTGGTGCACCCCTGCCCTTAGATTTTGGTAGCCCCAGGCCGGTGCGCCCCAGCCCTTAGGCTTTAGGAGCCCCAGGCCTGGGGCACCCCAGCCCTTAGGCTTTGGGAACCCCAGGCCTGGGGCGCTCCAGCCCTTACGCTTTTGGAGCCCCAGGCCTGGGGCTCCACAGCCCTTAGGATTTGGGAGCCCCAGGCTGGGACGCCCCAGCCCATAGGTTTTGGGAGCCCCAGGCCTGTGGCGCCAAGCCCTTAGGCTTTGGGAGCCACAGGCCTGGGGCGCCCCAGCCCTTAGACTTAGGGAGCCCCAGGCCTGATGGGACCCAGCTCTTCGGCTTAGGGAGCCCCAGTCCTGGGTCGTCCCAGCCCTTAAGCTTAGGTAGCCCCAGGGTGGGGCGCCCCAGCCGTTAGGTTTTGGGTTTCCCAAACCTGGGGCGCCACAACCCTTAGGTCTCGGGAGCCCCAGACCTGGAACGCCCCAGCCCTTAGGCTTATGGAGCCCCTTGCCTGGGGAGCCCCAGCCCTTAGGCTTTGGGAGCCCCAATCCTTGGGTGCCCCATCCCTTAGGCTTTGGGAGCCCCAGGCCTGGGACTCCCCAGCCCTTAGGCTTAGGGAGCCCAAGGACTGCGACGCCCCAGCCCTTAGGCTTTGGGAGCCCCAAGCTTCAAGCGCTCCAGCCCTTAGGCTTAGGGAGCCCCAGGCTGGGGTGCCATAGCCCTTAGACTTTGGGAGCCCAAGCCTGGGGCGCACAAGCCCTTAGGCTTTGGGAGCCCAAGCCTGAAGCGCCCTAGTCCTTAGGCTTAAGGAGCCCCAGGCTGTGGCGTCACAGCCCTTAGGCTTTGGGCGCCCCAGGCCTACGGCACCCGAGCCCTTCGGCATAGGGAGTACCAGGCCTGGGGCACCCCAGGCCTTAGGCTTTTGGAGCACCTGGCCGGGGCGCCACAGCCCTTTGTCTTAGGGAGCCCCAGGCCTGGGGCGCCCCAGCCCTTAGGCTTTGGGTGCCCCAGGCCTGGCGCGCCCCAGCCCTTAGGCTGTGGGAGCTCCAGGCCTGTGGTGCCCCTACCCTGAGTCTTTGGGAGCCCCAGTCCTGGGGGCACCCAGCCCTAAGGCATAGGGAGCCCCTGGCCTGGGGCGCCTCAGCCCTTAGGCTTTGGGAGCCCCAGGCCTGGGGCGCCCCAGCGCTTAGGCTTTGGGAGCCCCACGCCTGGGGCGCCCCAGCCCTTAGGCTTAGGGAGCCCCAGGCCTGGGGGCACCCAGCCTTTCGGAGCCCCAGGCCTGGGGCTTCCCAGCCCTTAGGCATAGGGAGCCCCAGGCCTGGGGCGCCCCAGCCCTTAGGCTTAGGGAGTCCATGGCCTGAAACGCCCCAGCCCTTTGGCTTAGGGCGCGGCAGGCCTAGGGCGCCCCGCCCTTAGGATTTGGGAGCCCCAGGCCTGGGCGCCCCAGCCCTTAGGCCTAGGGAGCTCAAGGCCTGCGACGCCCCAGCCCTTTGGCTTCAGGAGCCCAAGGCCTGCGACGCCCCAGCCCTTAGGCTTTGGGAGCCCCAGGCCTGGGCGCCCCAGCCCTTAGGCTTACGGAGCCCCAGACCTGGGGCGCCACAGCCCTTAGGCTTTGGGTGCCCCAGGCCTAGGGGGCCCCAGCCCTTCGTCTTAGGGAGCCCCAGGCCTGGGGCGCCCCAGCCCTTAGGTTTAGGGAGCCCATTGCCTGGGGCGCGTCAGCCCTTAGGCTTTGCGAGCACCAGCCGGGGCGCCACAGCCCTTAGGCTTTGGGTGCCCCAGGCCTAGGGCGCCCCAGCCCTTCGTTTTAGGGAGCCCCAGGCCTGGGGCGCCCCAGCCCTTAGGTTTAGGGAGCCCATTGCCTGGGGCGCCACATCCCTTAGGCTTTGGGAGCCCCAGGCCTGGGGCGCCCCAGCGCTTAGGCTTTGGGATCCACAGGCCTGGGGGCACCCAGCCTTTCGGAGCCCCAGGCCTGGGGCGCCCCAGCCCTTAAGTTTAGGGAGCCCATGGCCTGAAACGCCCCAGCCCTTCGGATTAGGGCGCGACAGGACTAGGTTGCCCCAGCCCTGAGGTTTTGGGAGCCCCAGGCCATTAGCACCCCAGCCCTTAGGTTTGGGAGTCCCAGGCCTGGTACGCCCCAGCCCTTAGGTTTAGGGAGCCCCTGGCCTGGGGCGCCCCAGCCTTTAGGCTTTGGGAGCCCCAGTCCAGGGGCGCCCCAGCCCTTAGGCTTCGGGAACCCAAAGCCTGCGACGCCCCATCCTTTAGGCTTTGGGGGCCCCAGGGCTGGGGCGCCCAAGCCCTTAGGCTTACGGAGCCCCAGGCCTGGGACGCCCCAGCCCTTAGGCTTTGGGCGCCCCCGGCCAGGGGCGCCCCAGCCCTTAGGCTTCGGGAGCCCAAGGCCTGCGGTGCCCCAGTCCTTCGGCTTAGGGAGCCCCAGGCCTGGGGTGCCCCAGCCCTTAGGTTTAGGGAGCCCCTGGCCTGGGGCGCCCCAGCCCTTAGCCTTTGGGAGCCCCAGACCTGTGGCGCCCCAGCGCTTAGGCTTTGGGTGCCCCACGCCTGGGGAGCCCCAGCCCTTAGGCTTAGGGAGCCCCAGGCCTGGGGGGACCCAGCTCTTCGGCTTAGGGAATCCCAGGCCTGAGTCGTCCCTGCCCTTAGGCTTAGAGAGCCCATGGCCTGGGACGCCCCAGCCCTTCAGCTTAGGGCGTGACAGTCCTAGGGCGCCCCAGCCCTTCGGCATATGGAGCCCCAGGTCTGGTACGCCCCAGCCCTTAGGCTTAGGGAGCCCCTGTCCTGGCGCGCCCCAGCCCTTAGGCATTGGGAGCCCAAGCCTGGGGCACCCAAGCCCTTAGGCTATGGGAGTACCAGGTCTGCGGCGCCCCAGTCCTTAGACTGGGAGCCCTCGCCCTGGGGCACCCCAGCTCTTAGGTTTTGGGAGCCCAAGCCCTAGGCGCCCCAGCACTTGGGCTTTGGAAGTCCCAGGCCTGGGGCGCCCCAGCCCTTAGGCTTCGGTAGCCCCAGCCCTGGGGCACCCCAGCTCTTAGGCTTTGGGAGCCCCTGGCATGGGGCGCCCCAGCACTTAGGCTTTGGGAGCCCCAGTCTTGGGGTGCCCCAGCCCTTAGGCTTTGGAAGGTCCAGGTCTGCGGCGCCCCAGCCCTTAGGCTTTGGGAGCCCCAGGCCTGGGGCGCCCTGCCCTTAGGCTTAGGGAGCCCCAGGCCTGGGGCGGCCCAACCCTTAGGCTTAGGGAGCCCCAGCCCTGGGCGCCCCAGCTTTAGGCTTAGGGAGCCCCAGGCCTGGGACACCCCAGCCCTTGGGCTTTGGGAGCTCCAGACCTGGGGCACCCCAGCCTTTTAGCTTAGGGAGCCCCACGACTGGGAAGCACCAGCCCTTAGGCTTTGGGAGCCCCAGGCTTGTGGTGCCCCAGCACTTAGGCTTAGGGAGCCTCAGGTCTTGGGCGCCACAGCCCTAGGCTTAGGGAGCCCCTGGTTGGGGCGCTACAGCCTTTAGGCCTAAGGAAGCCCAGGCTTGGGGCGCCGCAGCCCTTAGGATTTGGGAGCTCCAACCCTGGGGCACCCCAGCGCTTAGGCTTAGGGAGCCCCACGTCTTGGGCGCCCCAGCCCTTAGGCTTTGGGAGCCTCTGTCCTGGGGCGCCACAGCCCTTAGGATTTGGGAGCCCCAGGCTTGGAGCACCCCAACCCTTAGGCTTTGAGAGCTTCAGGCCTGTGGCGCCCCAGGCCTTAGGCTTTGGGAGCCCTAGGACTGGGGGCACCCAGCCCTTAGGCTTAGGGAGCCCATGGCCTGGGACGCCCCAGCCCTTCGGCTTAGGGCACGACAAGCCTAGGGCGCACCAGCCCTTAGGCTTTGGGTGTCTCAGGCCTGGGGAGCCCCAGTCCTTAGGTTTTGGTAGCCCATGGCCTGGTATACCCCAGCCCTTAGGCTTAGGGAGCCCCTGGCCTGGGGCGCCCCAGCCCTTAGGCTTTTGGAGCCCCTGGCTTGGGACGCCCCCACCCTTAGGCTTTGGGAGCCCCAGGCCAGGTGGGCCCCAGCCCTTAGGCTTAGGGAGCCCAAGGCCTGCGATGCCCCAGCCTTTCGGCTTAGGGAGCCCCAGGCCTGGGGCGCCCCAGCTCTTATGTTTAGGGTGGCCCTGGCCTGTGGTGCCCCAGCCGTAGGCTTTGGGAGCCCCAGGCCTGGGGCGCCCCAGCCCTTAGGCTTTCGGAACCCCAGGCCTGTGGCGCTCCAGCCCTTACGCTTTGGGAGCCCCAGGCCTGTGGCGCCACAGCCCTTAGGATTTGGGAGCCCCAGGCTGGGACGCCCCAGGCCATAGGTTTTGGGAGCCCCAGGCCTGTGGCGCCCAGCCCTTATGCTTTGAGAGCCCCAGGCTTGGGGCATCCCAGGTCTTAGGCTTTGGAAACCCCAGGCCTGGGGCGCCACAGCCCTTAGGCTTAGGGAGCCCATGGCCTGGGACGCCCCAGCCCGGGATGCCCCAGCCCTTAGGCTTTGGGAGCCCAAGCCTGGGGCGCCTCAGCACTTAGGCTTTGGGAGGCCCAGTTCTCCGGCGCCCCAGCCTTTAGGCTTTGGGAGCCCCAGGCCTGGGGCGCCATGACCTTAGGCTTAGGGAGCCCCAAGCCTGGGGCGCCCCAGCTATTAGCCTTAGGGAGTCCCAGCTCTGGGCGCCCCAGCCCTAAGGCTTAAGGAGCCCCAGGCCTGGGGCGCCCCAGCCCTTAGACTTTGGGAGCTCCAGGCCTGTGGCGCCCCAGCCCTTAGGCTTAGGGAGCCCCAGGTCTTGGGCGCCCCATCCCTAGGCTTAGGGAGTCACAGGTTGGGGCGTTACAGCACTTAGGCTTAAGGAGGCCCAGGCTTGGGGCGACGCAGCCCTTAGGATTAGGGAGCTCCAACCCTGGGGCACCCCAGCCCTTATGTTTGGGAGCCCCAGGCCTCGGGCGGCCCCGCCCTTAGGCATAGGGAGCCCCAGGCCTGGGGCGCCCCAGCCCTTAGGCTTAGGGAGCCTCTGGCCTGGGGCGCTACAACCCTTTGTCTTAGGGAGCCCCAGGACTGGGGCACCCCAGCCCTTAGGCTTTGGGAGCCCCAGGCCTGGGGCGCCCCAGCCCTTAGGCTTTGGGTGCCCCAGGCCTGGGGCGCCCCAGCCCTTAGGCTTTGGGAGCCCCAGGCATGGGGGCACCCAGCCCTTAGGCTTAGGGAATCCATGGCCTGGGACGCCCCAGCCCTTCGGCTTAGGGCGCGACAGGCCTAGGGCGCCCCAGCCCTTACCTTTGGGAGCCTCAGGCCTGGGGCACTCCTGCACTTAGGTTTTGGGAGTCCCAGGCCTGGGGCGCCACCGCCCATAGTATTTGCGAGCCCCAGCCCAGTTGCGCCCCAGCCCTTAGGCATAGGGAGCCCCAGGCCTGGGGCGCCCCAGCCCTTAGGTTAGGGAGCCTCTGGCTTGGGGCGCCAAAGCCCTTTGTTTTAGGTAGCCCCAGGTCTGGGGCACCCCAGCCCTTAGGCTTTGGGAGCCCCAGGCCTGGGGCGCCCCAGCCCTTAGGCTTTGGGAGTCCCATGCCTGGGGCGCCCCCGCCCTTAGGATTTGGGAGCCCCAGGCCAGTTGCGCCCCAGCCCTTAGGCTTTGGGAGCCCCAGGCCTCGGACGCACCAGCCTTTAGGCTTACGGAGCCCCAGGCCTGGGGCGCCACATCCCTTAGGAATTGGGCGCCCCAGGCCTAGGGCGCCACAGCCCTTTGGCTTAGGGAGCCCCAGGCCTGGGGCACCCCAGCCCTTAGTTTTAGGGAGCCCCAGGCCAGTTGCGCCCCAGCCCTTAGGCTTAGGGAGCCCAAGGCCTGCGACGCCGTAGCCCTTAGGCTTTGGGAGCCCCAGGCCTGGGGCGCCCCAGCCCTTAGGCTTACGGAGCCCCAGGCCTGGGGCGCCACAGCCCTTAGGCTTTGGGCGCCCCAGGCCTAGGGCGCCCCAGCCCTTTGGCTTAGGGAGCCCCAGGCCTGGGGCGCACCAGCCCTTAGTTTTAGGGAGCCCCTGGCCTGGGGCGCCGCAACCCTTAGGTTTTGGGAGCCCCAGCCGGGGCGCCCAGCCTTTAGGCTTTGGGAGCCCCTGGCCTGGGGTGCCCTGCCCTTAGGCTTAGGGAGCCCCAGGCCTGGGGCGCCCCAGGTCCTAGCCTTAGGGAGCCCCAGCCCTGGGTGCCCCAGCCCTTAAGCTTAGGGAGCCCCAGGCCTGGGGCGCCCCAGCCCTTAGGCTTTGGGAGCTCCAGACCCGGGGCGCCCCATCTTTTAGGCTTAGGGAGCCCCAGCCCTGGGAAGCCCCAGCCCTTAGGTTTTGGGAGCCCCAGGCCTGTGGCGCCCCAGCCCTTAGGCTTAGGGAGCCCCAGGTCTTGGGCGCCCCATCCCTAGGCTTAGGGAGCCCCAGGTTGGGGCGCTACAGCACTTAGGCTTAAGGAGGCCCAGGCTTGGGGCGCCGCAGCCCTTAGGATTTGGGAGCTCCAACCCTGGGGCACCCCAACCCTTATGTTTTGGAGGCCCAGGCCTGGGGCAGCCCCGCCCTTAGGCATAGGGAGCCCCAGGCCTGGGGCGCCCCAGCCCTTAGGCTTAGGGAGCCTCTGGCAAGGGGCGCGAGAGCCCTTTGTCTTAGGTAGCCCCAGGACTGGGACACCCCAGCCCTTAGGCTTTGGGAGCCCCAGGCCTGGGGCGCCCCAGCCCTTAGGATTTGGGAGCCCCAGGCCTGTGGCGCCCCCGCCCTTAGGATTTGGGAGCCCCAGGCCAGTTGCGCCCCAGCCCTTAGGCTTTGGGATCCCAAGGCCTACGACGCCCCAGCCCTTAGGCTTTGGGAGCCCCAGGCCTGGGACGCCCCAGCCTTTAGGCTTACGGAGCCCCAGGCCTGGGGTGCCACATCCCTTAGGAATTGGGCGCCCCAGGCCTAGGGCGCCCCAGCCCTTTGGCTTAGGGTGCCCCAGGCCTGGGGCGTCCCAGCCCTTAGGCTTAGGGAGCCCCAGGCTTGCGGCGCCCCAGCCCTTAGAATTAGGGAGCCCATGGCCTGCGACGCCCCAGCCCTTCGGCTTAGGGAGCCCAATCCTGCGATGCCCCAGCCCTTAGGCTTTGGGAGCCCCAGGCCTGGGGCGCGCAAACTCTTAGGCTTACGCAGCACCAGGCCTGGGGCGCCTCAGCTCTTAGGCTTTGGGCAGCTCCGGACTAGGTCGCCCCAGCCCTTCGGCTTAGAGAGCCCCAGCCTGGGGCGCCCCAGCTCTTAGGTTTAGGGAGCCCCTGGCCTGGGGCGCCCCAGCCCTTAGGCTTAGGGAGCCTCTGGCCTGGGGCGCCACAGCCCTTAGGCTTTGGGAGTCCCAGGCCTGGGGCGCCCCCGCCCTTAGGATTTGGGAGTCCCAGGCCAGTTGCGCCCCAGCCCTTAGGCTTTGGGTGCCAAAGGCCTGCGACGCCTCAGCCCTTAGGCTTTGGGAGCCCCAGGCCTCGGACGCCCCAGCCTTTAGGCTTACGGAGCCCCAGGCCTGGGGCGCCACATCCCTTAGCAATTGGGCGCCCCAGGCCTAGGGCGCCCCTGCCCTTTGGCTTAGGGAGCCCCAGGCCTTGGGCGCCCCAGCCCTTGGTTTTAGGGAGCCCCAGGCCAGTTGCGCCCCAGCCCTTAGGCTTAGGGAGCCCAAGGCCTGCGACGCCCCAGCCCTTAGGTTTTGGGAGCCCCAGGCCTGGGGCGCCCCAGTCCTTAGGCTTACGGAGCCCCAGGCCTGGGGCGCCCCAGCCCTTAGTTTTAGGGAGCCCATGGCCTGGGGCGCCGCAACCCTTAGGTTTCGGGAGCCCCAGCCGGGGCACCCCAGCCTTTAGACTTTGGGAGCCCCTGGCCTGGGGCGCCCTGCCCTTAGGCTTAGGGAGCCCCAGGCCTGGGGCGCCCCAGCTCTTAGCCTTAGGGATCCGCAGCCCTGGGTGCCCCAGCCCTTAGGCTTAGGGAGCCCCAGGCCTGGGGCGCCCCAGCCCTTAGGCTTTGGGAGCTCCAGACCCGGGGCGCCGCAGCCTTTAGGCTTAGGGAGCCCCAGGCCTGGAAAGCCCCAGCCCTTAGGCTTTGGGAGCCCCAGGCCTGTGGCGCCCCAGCCCTTAGGCTTAGGGAGCCCCAGGTCTTGGGCGCCCCATCCCTAGGCTTAGGGAGCCCCAGCTTGGGGCGCTACAGCACTTAGGCTTAAGGAGGCCCAGGCTTGGGGCGCCGCAGCCCTTAGGATTTGGGAGCTCCAACCCTGGGGCACCCCAGCCCTTATGTTTGGGAGCCCCAGGCCTGGGGTAGCCCCGCCCTTAGGCATAGGGAGCCCCAGGCCTGGGGCGCCCCAGCCCTTAGGCTTAGGGAGCCTCTGGCCTGGGGCGCCACAGCCCTTTGTCTTAGGTAGCCCCAAGACTGGGGCACCCCAGCCCTTAGGATTTGGGAGCCCCAGGCCTGGGGCGCCCCAGCCCTTAGGCTTTGGGAGTCCCAGGCCTGGGGCGCCCCCGCCCTTAGGATTTGGGAGCCCCAGGCCAGTTGCGCCCCAGCCCTTAGGCTTTGGGATCCCAAGGCCTGCGACGCCCCAGCCCTTAGGCTTTGGGAGCCCCAGGCCTCGGACGCCCCACCCTTTAGGCTTACGGAGCCCCAGGCCTGGGGCGCCACATCCCTTAGGAATTGGGCGCCCCAGGCCTAGGGCGCCCCAGCCCTTTGGCTTAGGGAGCCCCAGGCCTGGGGCGCCCCAGCCCTTAATTTTAGGGAGCCCCTGGCCTATGCGCCGCAGCCCTTAGGCTTTGGGAGCCCCAGCCAGGGCGCCCCAGCCTTTAGGCTTTGGGAGCCCCTGCCTGAGGCGCCCAAGCGCTTAGGCTTTGGGAGCCCCACGCCTGGGGCGCCCCAGCCCTTAGGCTTAGGGAGCCCCAGGCCTGGGGGCACCCAGCCCTTCGACTTAGGGTGCCCCAGGCCTGGGGCGTCCCAGCCCTTAGGCTTAGGGAGCCCCAGGCCTGCGGTGCCCCAGCCCTTAGGCTTAGGGAGCCCATGGCCTGTGACGCCCCAGCCCTTCGGCTTAGGGCGCGACAGGACTAGGGTGCCCCAGCCCTTAGGCTTTGGGACCCCCAGGCCTGGGGCACCCCAGCCCTTAGGCTTTGGGAGTCCCAGGACTGGGGCGCCCCAGCCCTTAGGCATTGGGAGTCCCAGGCCTGGGGCGCTCCAGCCATTAGATTTTGGGAGCCCCAGGCCTGGAGCGCCACAGCTCTTAGGATTTGGGAGCCCCAGGCTGGGACGCCCCAGGCCATAGGTTTTGGGAGCCCCAGGCCTGTGGCGTCTAGCCCTTAGGCTTAGGGAGCCCCAGGCCGGGGGGACCCAGCTCTTCGGATTAGGGAGCCCCAGGCCTGGGGCGTCCTAGCCCTTAGGCTTAGGGAGCTCCAGGCCTGGGGCGCCACAGCTCTTAGGCTTAGGGAGCCCATGGCTGGGACACCCCAGCCTTTCGGCTTAGGGAGCCCAGGCCTGGCGCGCCCCAGCCGTTAGGCTTTGGGTGTCCCAGACCTGGGGCGCCCCAACCGTTAGATTTTGGGAGCCCCAGGCCTGGTACGCCCCTGCCCTTAGGCTTAGGGAGCCCCAAACCTGGGGCGCCGCAGCGCTTAGGCTTTGGAGCCCCAGGCCTGAAGCGCCCCAGCCCTTAGGCTTAGGTAGCCCCAGTCTTGGGGTGCCCCAGCAATGCTTACCTGATAGTACCACCAATGATTAGAAAGGAAAAGAGCCTCTCTCTAATAGAATTCCTGAGCTTCTAGATAAAACTACAGCTGTCATCAGGAAGCCTGAGTGAAACTCAAAAGGAAACAGCACTGAAATTAAAAGGGTCAAACTGTGATGGTATCAACTGAGTGCCAGAACCCAGCTATTCCTGATGCTCTGTCCCCAGACTTACAAATTCCATAAACCTACCCATTAATTCCTTCTCCCGCTCCTTCCCTTCTTACGCCCCAAGGTACTTTGACTTAGCTTTGAAGGCACTCACAACTTCACGGGTTCTGCCTTGCACAGGTGTCTGCTTGCTTCCAGTTCAGTCCTGACATTTTCCCTATCTTTAGCCATGTTAGGCTTGCATCCTAGAGCTTTCCTTTGCTTGTCTCCCTATTGCTCTTGTCCTATGAAGTCTGTGGCTTTATCTTTAAGTCTAAGTCCTGCCCTTCCGCTTTCGTAGAAATCTGTCTATGTATCTTGGCTCGTGGCAGGTTGTGTCCTTCAAAGATGACTGTCCTAATGTTGCACATCGCACATTCTCTTGTTACAAGATGAGTTTGTGTTCATTTTTCCAGAATCAGGGCCTGCTTTCCCTCTTCCTTGCATCTTGGCAGGCCTTTGACTATGGCAGAAGTGTTGCTCTGTGACTTCCACCTGGTCGTATTGGGTTGTTCACCATTTGGACCCTGTCAGGATATTGCAAGGAAGACCAAGCCAAATGAAAATGTCACATATAGGGTTCTTCTTGAGCTCCAACCAATAGAAGTATCAGTCGTGTGAGGGAGTGAGTCTTAAGAGAGCTGCAGCCTCTGTCCTTTGAGCTACCCCAGCTAATGCTTCATGAAGCCAAAACTAGTGTCCTCACTGAGCTCTGCCCAGATTGCAGATTTGTGAGCAAAATTGATGTTATCATTACTTTAAGATGTTATTTGTGGGGATACTTTCTGTTAGCAGCAGATCATCAGTATACTGCCTAATCAGACTGCATTGCCAGTTTTACTCTCTCTCTCCATATATATATATATATATATATATATATATATATATATATATATATATATATATATATATATATATATATAGAGATAGAGATAGAGATAGAGATAGATAGAGAGAGAGAGATAGAGAGAGAGATAGAGAGAGAGAGATAGAGAGATAGAGAGATATAGAGATATAGAAATAGAGATATAGAGATATATAGATATAGATATCCTCCTCTCATCTGTCAGTTGGTTGTACTATAATGGTTTGTGTATTGTTATGATGCTGGAAGCTCTGTTCCCAGAATTTCAAATACCAGCAGGATTGCCCATGGTGGACAGGTTTCAGTGAAGCTTCTAGACTAAGACAGACAAGGAAGAGGGGCCTGACCGTCCACTTCCAAAAATTACTGAAAGAAAACCTTATGGATCACAAGAGAACACTGACTGACTGATGTGTTTTGGACACACTATCAGTGGACAATTGCTAGAGGAATACATCATATTTGATGAAATAGAGGGACAGGGAAGATCCTTGTTGAGGCGGATTGACCTAACCGCTGCAACAATGGACTTCAACATTCAGGAATGTGTGACAATGGTGCCAGATAAGACAGCACTCCATTCCATTTCATATAAGGTCTCCATGGATCACAGTAGACTTGATGGCACTCTCTATATGTTTGTCTTCAGTGACTTCCCATAGGGCTGCTCTGCTTGGCAGCCTCTATTCTTCATGCTTCCAAATGGGGAGCACAACAGGTCCATAGTCACTGATATTCCCCTCAATCCCCAGGTAAAGTAAGGAGGCATGAAGCAAACTATGTTGTTCTCTTTGCCTTGTCTCTCTTCCTTTTCCCCTCCTCCAACAGGGCTAGAGGGAGTAAATACTTACCTTGCAGTCTAGATGAGAATTTCTTCTACACCAAAATCTTCTCCTTCCTCAAAAGGCACATACATGCCTTTCTCCTTGTTTTGAATTAAAATGGCAGATGGGATGGTAGGAAAGAAAATGAACTAGTCTAACAGAATGGCCAAACAGATTTACCTTCCACATAAGAATGTAAATAACTCCTCAATCTTGTTATAGAGTCATGATATGATGAGCTCCATCAAAGCAGAGTAGAACACCACGGAGGTCAGACCAGAAAGACCATATTGAGTTTGATTTTGTATGAGAGATTCTAGTTGCTAATTATACTTTTCATAACAGACAGATGGCAGGTATAGAAGCCCAGACTTAAAATGTCTTTATCTAATTGCCTGCCTTAATATATATTTGCAATATGGTCTTCAAAGGGAATACTTTCTTTACCTTAAATTCCATTTCTTTTTCCGCTCTTTTATGTAATTTTATTTAAGTATCATTGATGTACAATAAACCGTAGTGTGTTTTGCTCTTTGAGGTTTTTAAAAAGAATCATTTTATTGGGGGTTCCTACAACGCTTAGTACAATCAATACATAAATCCACTGTGTACATTTGTTGCCATCATCATTCTCAAAACATTTGCTTTCTACTTGAGCCTTTGGTATTAGCTCCTCATTTCCCCTCCTTCCCACTCCCCCTCCCTCATGGACCCTTGATAATTTATAAATTATTATTCTGTCCTATCTTACACTGTCCGACATCTACCTTCACCCACTTTTTTGTTGTCCCTCCCTCATGGAGGAGGTTATATGTAGATCCTTGTAATCAGATCCCTCTTTCTAGCCCACCTTTCCTCCACCCTCCTGTTATTGCTACTCTCAGCACTGGTCCTGAAGGGGTCATCTGTCCTGGTTTTCCTGGTTTATTGTGAGATGGGTGAAGGTTTACAGAATACATCCGTTTTCCATGTGACAGTTCACACATATTTTGCTTCATGATATTGACTGCAGTCTGCTCAACGTAATATCACTTATCGCACTTCCTCCTTGTATTTCCTGTTTCCATTCCCCCTTCTTTCCTGACCCTTCTGAACTGTATCTTTGAAGAAATTATATCCTTTTGATTCAAATAGTTGATTAGTGTTACTTTTTACCCTATAGATCTACCTATTGTTTGGCTGAAGATTGAGCCAAGGGAGTGAGTTCAGTTCCAGATCTGAAGGTGCCTAAGGACAACAGTCTTGTAGGTTCCAAGAATCTCTCTCTGAGCAATACCCCTAAACTTTTAAAATAAGTTTAAACTTTGTTGCACATATTTCTCCTATTCTATCCCAAAATTCCAAAGCAAATTCATTATCATTGTGTTGAAGCTGACTCATAGAGACCCTACAAGATAGAATAGAACTTCACCCTTTCATTTTCCAAGGCTTAAATCTTTACCAGAGCAGACAAACTCATATTTCTCACATGGACCAAATGATAGGTTAGAACCACTTACTTTGTGGTTAGGAGCTCAATGAGGAGTCCACTCTGCCATTAGAGCTCGTTAAGAATGCTATCCAGGATTCCCTAATGCTATCCCTCTCAGATCAGTTGGTAGTGGCAATAAATGTAGATCTTAAAGGGGTCAGACTGCCACATCGTAACTCTTCGTGGGGAAGATGGTGGGTTTAAACTGCTGATTAATTAGCCCTTAAGTGCTTAATTACTGCCTCACCAGGGTTCTCCTTAACATCAGAACAGTGGACACTTATTGGTTTATCTTGCTGGTCTCTGTTCCCTAAAAATTGCACTTCATCCACAGGGTTTTCTTCCACAACACACAGCTGCTAGTGTTTTTGGTTTTTTTCTCCACATGACTTCACCTTCCTGGTCAAAGCTGATTTGTCCAGTGCTAAACACACAATGAAAACATAGCCATATTTGCACACTACAAAATTTGAAGTGAGACAGCAAACTATTTGTTGAGTTTTTTGAATGACAGAAGTCTAAAAGGAAGTGTTATGATACAGGACACAGTGAGTTTTGATGTCCAGGATCTATGCTGGGGACCCGGTTGGCACTCCGAATGACTATTCAAAGTGATGGTATGAATTCTCCTCTTCCATGACCTACACATATAATAGATATAACCACTAAGTCCATGATTTGACAAATGTCTTGTGTGATTGAGTTTTGGTTCCCCATAGGATTAGATCCTGAGACAAAGGTTTTAATTAAGCCATTTTGGGGGGAGATATCAATAAGGAAATGGGAAACAGAAAAGGGAAAGAAGGCAGCCAATGAAAAGTACATTATCAAACAATTTAAAATTGTGAGCAACTGGAGGTTAATCTTACTGGAGACACTGTAGAAAATCCACTAGTTATTCTGCCCAGAATGGGAGGGAGTGTGGCTATTTGTCCAACAACTCCTATGGGTCATGGGTTAAGGGTTACTGCAGGAAGCAAGAATTAACTCCACAACCTCCTAAGCCATGCATGCTCAGGTACAGTGGTCTACAGAAACTAGAGAAAGCAGGAAGAGAGATGTGCTGGCCATTCGGAATTAGGCTAGCATGCCAAGTTGTCAGACATGTCAGGTTCTTGCACTATCATAACTTGTGAGATATACCACTGGTATTTCAAACACAAGCATAGTTACCCGTGGTGGAAAATTTTCAGAAAAGCTTACAAGCTAAATAGACTAGAAGGAATAACCTGCCAATCTACATCTGAAAAAAATAGTGGTGTTTGTGGAGCACATTGATAGCAGTGGAATATTTTTTCATATAGTGCAGGATGATGAACCCCTCAAGTTGGAAGACACTCAAAATATAATTGGGGAAGAGCTGTCGTCTCAAAGTAGTGTTGACCTTAGTGATATAAAGTTTCCAGGACCTATATTTGTTGATGTGGCAATGACTCAAAATGAGAAGAAACAGCAGTACTGCAATAACCACTAACAAGAAGATGGGATGCATGAAATATGGATCTAGAAAAATTGGAAGCCATGAAAAAATGGAACACATAAAGATCAAACACTCTAGGTGTTATTGAACTGAAATAGACTGGTATTGGCCATTTTGAATGTCATAATAGTATGGTTTACATACCAGAGTAACAAATTTGAAAGGAATGGATGACTTTCATGTTAAAAAAGAGAATGTTTCAACATCAATTCCAATGTTCACCATTGTTAGGTGTAGGATATATTACACCTAAAAGGATGAATAATTAATAAAGTTATTATTCAAATTGACACACCAACCACTAATGCTAGCAATAAAGCCATTGAGGATTTTTACCAACCTTTTCAGTCTGAAATTGATGAAACATGCAATCAAGATTACTGATGACTTGAATGCAAAAATTGGAAACTAAGGAGGAGGATCACTAGTTAGAAAATATGGCCATGGGGATGGAAGCCACATGGGAGATCTCATGACAGAATATTCCAATAAGGATGGCTTATTGATTGAACATTTATTTTTCAGTGATGTAAACAGTAACCATAGACATGGATCATGTATATTGGATAGAAATACACAGGAATTAAATCAACTACATCTGTTGAAATAAACTACTATATATACTCGAGTATAACCCAAGGCAACTAATTTTACCACCCAAAGCTGGGGTGCTTTTTCAGCATAAAAAATGTGCAGAAAAAAACTCGGCTTATACTCAAGTATTTACGGTATAAAGAAGTTCAATATTATCAGTCACGAGACTGGAGACCAACTGTGGAACAAACCATCAATGGCAAATTCAACTCGAATTCAAATAAAATTAAAACAAGTCCCCAAGAGTCAAAGTATGAATTTGAGTATATCTCATCTAAATTAGAGGATACTTCAAGAAGAAAGTTGACACATTGAACACAAATCACCTGAGATGATACGAGTTCTGCAATAATATCAAGAACACCATAAATAAAGAAATTCAAAGATAATTAAAAAGATAGAAACTAAAGAAAAGACAAAATGGATGTCACCTTGAATGTGGAGTAGCTGAAGCCAATGAAAGAAATGATGAAGTACGAAAAAGAGAGAGAGAGAAATATAGAAATAATTGATGAAGTAAAGATGCTGAATAAAGAAGCTGAACATAAAATTTCAAAGGGGAATTCAAAAAGATGGAATGAAGAATTATATGAAAAGGTGCAAAGACCTGGAATTAGGACAGCAAAAATGAAAAGCATGTGCATTTCACTAGCTGAAAAAATGGAAGAGAAATTCAAAATACAGAATTACACAGATAGCATCAAAAGAAGATGAAAGGGATTCACTGACCACATGAAGCCCAGGCTCCACAGCGCTGAGTCCAGAAGACCAAGATAGCATAGGGTTCTCACTGCAGATTGCCCTGAAAGTGCTCACAGTAGTAGGCCCTGGATCAACTGGGGAAAATGTAGAACTCAAAATAAGAAGACTAACCTTAGGATATGATAGGCACTAGTGGAATTCCCATTTGACACCTGACCTCACCTCCATGGCTCAATTTTCAGCCCCCAAATAGGAGACCTATACTGTCAACGATGTACAATTCAGAGCCCAGCATTTGTCAGGGAGTTACTCAGAAGGCAGGAAGGCATGGGAACGAAAGACCAATGGAAACGGAAAACAAAGGGAGGGAATAGGAAAAGTAGTATTGCATTGTAGGTATTGCAATCAATATCGCAAAACATTGCATGAATTGTAAGGAAAATCAATTTACTCTGTAGATTTTCCCTCACATCACAATCAAAACAGTGTAAAAAGAAATAAATCATATGACCGAGTACACTGGTAGATCTTGCTGAAGACCAATTTCCAGTGTTAAAAGATGTCACTTTGAGGAATAAGGCACAGCTGAGCCCTAGTGGTATAGTGGTTGCAAACATAATGCTTCAGAACCAACCCAGTTGGGTTGCTCAACACAAGATCAGCAGTTCTGCTCCCATACAAAGTTCCAGTATTGGAAACCCACAGGGATATCTCTCCCCTGTCCTATAGAGTTGCTAAGGGTTGGAATCAACTTGATGGCAGTGAACTGGATGTAAGCCAGGCTGACTAGAGACACAAATCAAGTGCCACTCATATATGTGCAATAAATAGTTTTCTATCAAGAAGTCATTATAAAATTTCTATTTCAAGGAAATATCCCAGGCCAGTCCAACTCAAGTCCATAAGTCCAACACTAGCCCATAAGTTCCTTTCCAACTTACGCAGTTACATGCAATGATGCAGAATGCAGGGATGTCAAAGGCCAGTGATTGTAATGTCGTGTGGACCCAAGGTCGATGGAAGCATGGCAAGACTCTGGTAGCTCTCAACGTGGGCAGGAAGCAGTCAGGTGAATGCAAAATGAAGGGGAGGTTCCCAGGGCCCTCCTTATGAGAAGGCCATGGCCACAAAGAGGCACCATCAGGCTATGGTGTGATTGACAGATTGGATACCAACCTTACACTTTTACATATCTTCAAACTGACATAAAATTATATAACTATCATACTATGGTACTTTCAATCACCTCATATGTACTTGAAAATGGACAATAATTATGAAAGGTAAAATAAAAGTTGATGTCTTTGAATTAAGATGCTGGTAAAGAATACTGAATTTTCCATGGACTTTTAGAAGAAGGAGCAAATCTTTCTTGGCGGAAGTAGAGCCAGAACACTTCCTAGACGTGAGAATGGCAAGACTTCATATCACATACTTTGGACATGTTAACAGCTGAGCATAGTCCCTAGAGAAGGATATCATACTTGGTAAAGTGGAGTGGTGAAAAAAAGAAGAAGGTCCTCAATGGGATGAATTGGCATACTGGCTGCAAAAACGGTCTCCAACATTAACTGTGAGGAAACAGGCTGTGGGTGCTATGAGTTAGAGCCAAATTAACAGTGTCTAACAATGACAACTCCCCTCCCCCGCCCCATCTGTCAATTTGCTGCACTGTGGTAGCTTGTGCTTTGCTGTAATGCTGGGAGTTAGTCCACTAGTACTTCAAATACCAGGCAGGATCACCCACGGTGAACAGATTTCAACACAGCTTCCAGACTAAGAACTGACAGGACGACAAAACAATCAGTTCACTTCTGAGGGATTCACCATTGAAAACTTTCTGCATAGCAGTAAAATATTGTCTGATATAATGCCAGAAAATGAGCCCCTCAGATTGCAAACAATCAAAATATCACTGAGAAAGAGAGCTTCCTCAAAGTAGAGTCCACCTTAATGATAACTCAAAACCTCACAACAGGAGCTGGAGATAACATCATAATAAATGGAGAAAATATTGAAGTTATCAAGGATTTCGTCTTGCTTAGATTCACAACTAATGCTCATGGAAACAACAATCAAGAAACCAAATAACATATTGCATTAGGCAAATCTACTGCACATAACCACTTTAAAGTACTGAAGATCAAGAATTTCACTTAGGATTAATGAATGTGAAATTTGAACATTGAATGAGAACGACTGAAGGAGAACTGGTGCATTTGAATTAAGGTACTGACAAAAAAATTCTGGAAGTACCATGGGTGGAGAGAAGAATAAACAAATCTGTCTGAGAAGAAGTGCAGCTAAATGTTCCTTGGCAGATAGGATGGCAAGACTTCATCTCCTGTACTTTGCAGAGGTTATCAGGACAGCCCAGTCCCTGGAGGACATCATACACATTACAGTGGAGGGGTTGCAAAAAGAGGAAGACACCCGATCAAATGGATCGAGACAATTCCTACAACAATGGGCTCAAACATAACAAAATTTTTGAGTATGGGGCACGACCAGGCAATGTTTCATTCTGTTGTGTAGGCATTATTATGAGACAGAACTGACTTGAAGGCATCTAGCAACAAAGTGTACTAAAGCTTTCTGGCACCTTCATTTACTGATGGATTATAATTCAAAATGAGAAAAATCATTGCAACCATTCATTAATAATCAGAACATGAATCGTGCAAATTAAGAATCTAGGAAAATTGGAAATCATAAAAAACGGAATCTGACCTATAAAGATCAGTATCCTAGGCATTGGTGAGTTGAAATAGTCCCTTTGAATCTTAAAATGATAAGAATGACTATGCTGACAATGACAAATTCAAAAGATAGTCTCTTTCATCCTCAAAAAGAGCATTTCTAGATCTATCTTGAAGTGCAATGCTGCCTGTGACAGAATAATATCTATCTTCATACACAAGGAAGGCCAGTTAATAGAACCATTATTCAAATTTTCTCACAAACCACTAAAGCCAATGAAGAATTGTACCAACTTCTTTAGTCTGAAATTGATCACACATGTACTGAAAATGCATTAATAATTGCTGACAATTGGAATGCACACATGGAAACAAAAAGGAAGGAAGAGTAATTAGAAACTATGGCTTTGGGGATCGAAAATAAGCTGAAGAATGCATGAAAGAATTCTACAAGAGCAATAACTTCCTCATTGCAAACACCTTTATTCAACAACAGGAGCGGCATATATACATGTGGAATACACAGGAATGGAATTGATTAAATCTGTGGGAAGACAGGATAGAGAAGCTCAATATCATTGAGACAAAATAAGACCAGAGGCCAACTATGTAACAGACTATCAATTACTAATATGCAAGTTCAAGTCAAACCTAAAGAAAATTAAAATAAGAACGCAAAAGAGCCCAAATACAGCCTACATTATATCTGTGGTCAGCTGGGGTTTCTAGAGAAACAAACCAGTGATACTGATACATATAGAAGAAGGAAATTTATATCAATAAAGAATTTTACATTAAGAAGTCCACACAACAAGAAACCCCAGTCCAACTCCAGCCCATAAATCAGATGCAAACTAGAGGCCCTTCCAGACTCATGAAGCTGGTGGAGGAATAGCCCAAGAAACAGGAAAACCACAGGTTGGTGGAGGCAGAGTTGGGAGAATCCAAAGTCAACAGGCAGTTGGCAGGCCACAGACAGCTCTTAGGGTCAGCAGGTCTCATGGTGATTGCCATCCCAAGAAGCCAGATGTAGGGTCCAGGGTCTTTTCATCCGGAAGAAAAAGAGTGAGCCCATTCTCCACAGTCTACTTATAGCTATGAAATAGGTCACACTCCCAAGGAGACTGTGACCTGCACCTTCTGAAGATCCTGGTCAAGCTAAATTGACACCAAACCTTACTCTCACAATATCTCACCTGAATTTAGAGCCTATCTCAAGAATGGTTCGGACATATTGAACATTAATGATCAGCTACCAGAAGACTTGTGAAATAGCATCAAGGTCATCAAACTTTTTTTTTGTCATGTCAACTGGGGCTATTTATTTATTTATCATAAATTATTTTATTGGGGGCTCCTCAAAAAGATCATTAATAATACAGGAAAGAAAGAAAATACTACAGTGGATATCAGAGGAGACTGTGAAACTTGCTCTTGAACCTAAAGCAGCTAAAGCAAATGGAAGAAATGATGAAATAAAAGAGTTGAACAGAAAAATTTGAAAGGCCAGCTTGAGAAGATAAAGTAAAGAATTATATTGTAACGTGTAAAGACCTGGAATTAGGAAAGCAAAAGGAATGAGTACAGTCAGCATATCATAAATTGAAAGAACAGAAGAAAAAATCCAAGCCTTGGATTAAAATGTTGAAGGATTATTTATCAAACTATTGAATGATGCAGGGAGAATCCAAAGATTATGGAAGGAGTATACAGAGTCTCTGTACCCAAGAATTAGTTGAGGTTCTACTAGTTCAAAAGGCCAAGATGAAGTTGAAGCTGCAATGTAAGCATTAGTGAAAAGCAAGGAAGGATAGGAATGGAAATATTTCAACACGCTCATGCAGTGATAGTCCATGTCAAGAAATTTGGAAGATAGCTATCTGGCCAACCAACTGGAAGTGATTAATATTTGTGTCCATTCTAAAGAAATATGATGCAACAAAATCTGCAAATTAATGTAAAATAACATTAATATGACATGCAAGTACAATTTTATTGAAGATAACTTTAAAAGTAGTTATAGCAATATGTCAACAGGAAGCTGCCAGAAATCCAGGCTGTATTAAAAGAGGGCATGAGGCAAGGTATATCAATGCTGATTTCAGAGGGACCTTGGCTGAAAACAGAGGATACAAGGAAAATGCTTACTTATGTACTATTGTCTATGCAGAGGATTTTACTGTGTATCATAACAAACTTTGGGTAGCATATGAATACATATGAGAACAATGGGAATTCCCGTACATTTAATTGTGCTCCTGTGGTACCTGTACATAAACCAACAGGAAGTGGTTCGAATAGAACAAGGGGATACTGCGTGGTTTAAAATCAGGAGAGTGTGTGTTGTGGTTATATCCTTTCACCATATGTGTTAGACAGGGTTCTCTAGAGAAACAAAACCAGGACATTTATGATTTGATAGATAGATAGATCACGAAGGAATATAACAGCTAATTAGTCCACATAGCAGTACAGAGGACTCAGTTTAACTCACTTCCATGCAACAGTAAATATGGCAGTACAGCCAGGCAGCAAACTGCAGAACTAGGTAAGGCAGCCACACACTGGTCTGGTCACCAGAGAGCAACTGAGAGATAGGTGTGGCTTGCTGAGCCATTTGTCTCTTTGCCCACTAATCAAACTGCGAATTTATTAATCCCACATGTTCTTATTGGCCAGGTTGGCACTATAAACCTACCTATCTATCACACTATACTTATTCAAATAATCTGAGAAGCTGCTCTGTATGAAGAAGTTGAGGCATCTGAACTGGAGGAAGAATCATTAACAACCAGTGTTATGCAGATGACCCAATCTTGCTGGCTGAAAGTCAATAAGCCTTGAAGTACTTACTGATAAAGCTCATATAAATTAGTCTTCAACACTAAGAATACAAATGTCTTCTCAACTTGACAAATATAAACACACAACATCATTACAAATAGAGAAATGTAGCTAAATTCTATTTTACTTGGACCCACAATCAATACTCACAGAAGCAGCAGTCAATAAATCAACGTATTTCATTGGAAAAATCTGTTGTAAAAGACCTCTTTAAAATGTGAAAGAGCAAATGTTTTACTCTGGGGATTAGCAAGTTATGCCTGCTTTTAGCCTTGATATTTTTAATCACCTTAGATGCATGTGAAAGGAGTCTAAATTTCAGTGTCTGTTATGGGTTGAATGACTCACAGCACGGTTGGTGGTTCAACCCACTTGCTGCTCCACAGAAGAAAGAGGAAGCTATTTGACCCTGTAAAGATTTACAGCCTTGGAAACCCTATATGGTCACTATGAATAACAATAGACTTGATGGTAATGTTTGGCATATGCATGTGAAAGATGGACCATAATTAAGGAAGACTGAAGAAAATATGATGCCTTTAAAATATGATGTTGCAAATAATATTGAATATACCACGAATGCCCAGCAGAACAAAGAGGTCTGTCCCAGAAGAAGTACAGCCAGAATGTGTTTTAGAAGTGAGGATGGTAAAACTTCATTTCATATACTTTGAACATGGTATCAGGAGAAATTAGTCCCTAGAAAAGGACAAAATACTTGGTAGAGCATCATCAAAAAACAGGTAAACCCGGAATGAGATGGATCAACACAGTGGCTGTAACAGTAGGCTAAAATATGACCATTGTGAGGATGTCACAGGACTAGAAAGGCTTTTATTCTATTGTGCATAGGGTCAGTATAAGTGGCAGTGCGTGAGTTTTTGTTGATTAACAACACTGGGATATGAGCAATGTCCCCATGGCATATGCTAAACTGTCACCATGCTGGACACAGTTGATCTTTGTGGCTTTAGAGGGTAATTATTTGGAGGGTTATGATTCCACTGAATTTTTTTCTGTGTATTCAAACTATTCCATCCTAAGATTCCACAGATCTATCCAAACCAAGCTCACTGCCATTGAATCAATGCTAACTCATATCGACCCTACAGGACATGGATAAAATTGTACCTGTGAGGTTCTGAGACTGTACCTCTTTACAGAGTAGAGTCCCATCTTTCTCCCGAAGAACAGCCGGAGATTTCAAAATACCGACCGTGCAATTAGCAGCCCAATGTGTAACCAAGAACTATTCAGGGAAGCTAGAGGGAGAGCATGAAAAGAAATGAGTAGTTGAGGTGGTTGGATGCACATCCATTCCTTTGTTCTACTCTCTATGACTTTTTCTGAGTTCATTCAAAATGTAAATTAAGACACAAAATAGAATTCTACCCAACCCTGCTATATGCCTAAACAGTATCCATTTTTCTCATTCTTACTACTAATAGAAGCTCAATTTTGTTTAGGGTGATAATGTACCTACTTAAATCGCTCACTCCTAGGCTGCCTTGCAGCATTGCATAAGCATTTGACCCAGTTTGGGCCAAATATGTGTAGGTGAAAGATACTGAGTAGGACTCCCAAGAAAGTTTTTGTTGTTGTTTAAGGCAAAACACTTGTCTGGCATAACCCATTTCATTTTTGTCCTTGGCTCTTCTGCTGTCATCCTCCCTAGTCAGAATATTGAAAGATGGGAGAGTCACATAGGTTACATGAGTTTGGCAGACCAAAAAGCATGCATTCTCCTATATCCAAGATGAGTCCCTGAGCAAATACGCCAGACCTAGGCTACCTATTTCAAGACTTACTATTGTATAAGACAAACCCCTGTGTGGTGCAAAGGGTTAACACAATTCACTGCTAAGCCAAAGATGCCTTGGAAGAAAAACCTGGCAATCTACATTTAAAAATTCAGCCCTTGAAAACTTCATGGAGCACAGTTCTGCCCTGAATCATATGGGGGTAACTGTAAATCAGAATCAATTCAGTGGCAACTGGTTTGGTATTTTTGGTGTTAATATAAGAAAAATGAAGCTTTTGTGATTAGACCACTAGAGTCGGTTTGTTTTTTTCCCCATGTAGCCAGATGCAATTTGGACTGATAGAGAAATAATTAAAAGAATGTAGAGTTAAGTAAGCGTAATGATTATGGAACTAATCATTTAGCAATGGGCTGCTAACCACAAGGTCAGTAGTTCAAATGCACCAGTCACTCAGGGGGAGAAAAGTGAAGCTCTCTGCTTCTGTAAAGATTTACAGTCTTGGAAGCCCTATATGGGGTTGCTATAAGTTGTAATCAACTTGATAGCATTTTATTTGTTTGAGTTTGGTGACTAGTATGTAAGCTTTGAGGGGGTAGTAATAGACAATTTGAATACTATTCTTAGCACTATAGGTATTATGTCTTTTGCAAATGGATAAACGAACAAAAGCGATATTCATTTTGTGTTTTCTGTAGTTTGCCTTATTCTTCCAAGAAGATTGCTCAAGTGTTAAGACCCAGTCTTCTCAGGCATACTTGAACAAAAGAATAACTGATAGACACAGACTTGAACCCTTGCCTGTGTGATCATTGGTGTGTCACTGTTTTTCAATCCATTTCTCATCTGTGAACTGGGGGTTACACACGTAGCCCACAGGGTTCTTTTGGAGATTCAGAGTAATATGTGTGTCTTTGATTGAGTGCCCGTGCATGCCGAGCTTATTCCTCAGGCCTGGGTGCAGGGAGTCTATTTGAGATCTGATGGCAGGGAGTGGGAATAGGAAAGCGGACGCAAGACTGAGTTAGGGGGAGAAGCAATCACAATGGGAACGGGGTGTTGAGGCTTTTAATGTAGGATACAGGGGCTTGATTCCCCCAGGACTTCTGAGGAACATGGGTTCTGTCCTAGAATTGTCTACCAGAAACAGGAGGCTGGGCTCTTCTTCGCCTGTAGTGGTGTTGAGCATTCCTCCTAGTAAGGTGACCTCTCCTACCTTCCTGGGTTTGGCTTTCCATGCCTTTGAAAAGGCTTCGAGGCAGAAGGACATGGAGAGCTGCGTGCTGCACAGTTGTGATAAGACACCATTTCAGCAGGAGCCTGCACTTACATAGAGCCTTTCGCCACTGCTATGATGGATATCAGGAGGAGCCCTGGAAGTGCAGTGGTTACAAGTTGGTTTGCTAACTTCAAGGTCAGCAGTTCAAAACTACTAGCTCCAAGGAAAAAAGATGGGGTTTTCTACTCCAATAAAGAGTTGTAGTGTTTGAAACTCGCAGGGGGCAATTGTACACTGCCCCACAGGATCGCTATGAGTCGGTATTGACTGGAAGGCAGTGAGATGGTGTCGGAGATGGATCAAAGGAATGTAGCATGGCAACCCTAAGAATCTGCTACAGAACCATAAAGTGCCTGGGATAGATGAGTTTATTGTGCTTGGCCTTTTAAAACCATCAAACGGGCAACAGTTAGAAAGTCAAACATACCAAGTGTCATTGGAGATCCGGGGAAAGCAGAGAAACACTGCTAATGATGCAGGTTTGCTGCACAGCAATCTGGCAGAGCTTAGTGAAAGTCCATTGAATGGACCCTAGGACCTAGTGAGCCCCTCCTGGGCGTACAACCAAAGAAGCGCAGTCACTGAGTTGCCTTTCATTCCTCGTGACCCTATCAAACAAAGCTGAATGGTCCCATGATTTTTCAAGGCTTCTATTGGGAAGTAGACAGCCATGCCTTTATCCCACAGTGTGTGGAAGACGGCTTCAAACTACTGACCTTTGTGTTAGCAGCCAAGCACTTAATATCTCCCCCATCAAAGCTCTCTCCTGGATGTATAAAAGCAAACAAAACCCCAGTTGATTCTTCCTCATTAGCAACCCTACAAGGCACAGTAGAATTGCTGCTTTAGGTTAACAAAACTAAATTCTTACGACAGCAGACAGCCTCTCTTTGCTCCATGGAATAGCTGGTGGGTTGGTACTGCTCACCTTGGGGTTAGCAGCCCAACACATATTTCCTGGGTATATAGGCCAAGCTATTTATCCAATTCACAGGGCCCTTGGGACATTTTTACAAGAATGGTCACCACACTGATACCTGCAGTAGAGAAGAGTTGGAGCCGAATTGGATGCCAATCAACAGACAACTGAAGAAGGAAACAAAAGAAAGATGATGATTGCTCATGACCAAGTGGCACGCAGCAGCACATACAATTGATATGCAGCATGACAATAACTCTTAATGACATTGCAAGGAGTTGAAAAGGTCAAAAACAGAATGAGATTTATATTGCAGTACCATTCATGGAAGCTGAAAGCCCATTCACCAAGCAGCATGGTCTAGTGCACATGGCTGTATGCCTATAAGGACACACACACACCAAGCACCCAGCAGGGGGTATTAGTCTGAAGAGGGGAATGGAAGTGATGTGAATGTGGAAAAGGAGGGACAAAACACAAGCAGGGCCTGACATTGATCAGGGTTCACAGTGTGCTATAAAGTAGGCATGATTAATCACTTCCCTGTACCAGAAGACTGAGCTAGATTTTTAAAGCAAATCGAGTGCCTGGAACACAATGGTTGTTAGCTGCTGTTGAGTCAGCCTCCATCCCAACTCACTGTGACAACCAGCTCCCAGTGACTCCATGGGCAATATTCTCCCTGGTCCTGCACCATCTCTTTGGTTGTGCATCAGATTGTGATTCACAGGGGTTTTCGTTAACTGGTTTTCAGAAGAAGAAAGCCACGCTCTTCTTCATCGCTCATCTTAGTCTGGACACATTACAGAAACAGGTTCAGTCTCAAAGCCGCACCCAACCAAGCTTCCCCATTTCAGTGTCATAGCAACACAGAATCAGTTCAGTACCTCAGCAATAACCAAGCATCCCCCTGACAAATGAGTGTTGGATGCACATGAGTTTCATTGTCTTTGACTCAAACCCAGATCTCCCACATGAAAAAGGAGAATTCTACAACTGAACCACCAATTTACCCTCAGAATATAATATGTATCCAGTAAATGGTTATTAAGAATGTGGCTGCCAGGAAAATCCAGCAATTTCCTGCCAAGGCTTAACACTAATATCTTCCCCCACACACTAGAAGGCTGCAGAGGAATGACTTTCTCCATGCCAGTCCTGGTATCTAGACAAGGGACCCTAACACTGAGCCACTGAGCCCCAGCAGGCTGGGGAGCAATGTCAAATTGGATGAGGGACAATCCTGGTTGAGTTAATTTCCCTAAGCTCGCAGGGCAGTTTAGCATGTCCACAGCTGTGTCCAGAATAGCCATGCGATTACCACCGAGAGAAATTCTACATGCTTTCACACCCCATGCTAGTCGTTGCAGCCATCGTTGAGTACAGTTCATGCTCATCACTATCTAGAACTCACGGTGACGCTGTGGGTGAGCCATTGGGCAGGTAACCTCAAGGTTGGCAGTTCAAAGGCACCAGTTGTTCACTGAGAGGAAGGTGAGATGATCTGCTCCTGTAAAGATTTAGCCTGAGGAATTTTATATAGGGTCACAGTGAGTCAGGATCAACTCAATGGT
The DNA here is from genome assembly GCF_050624435.1 of Tenrec ecaudatus. Lineage (NCBI taxonomy): Eukaryota > Metazoa > Chordata > Mammalia > Afrosoricida > Tenrecidae > Tenrec > Tenrec ecaudatus. The sequence continues at coordinate 130,025 of NW_027457705.1, forward strand.
GTGGGTTTGGTTTATTAGACCCACTATCAGATCATATTTAATGTTTTTATTAACATGTATATTTGCCACAAATCCAATGTCCTTTATTTTTATCACTGCATTTCAATACAACTTGTGCCTTTGTGATTCTGTATTTCATTGGAGGTATTTGGAAATATTATTCTGGGGAGTGGGCAGGTGTTCCATAGCCTTTCCTAAATGCCAAACGGATCCATGGGGTTGCAATGGTTAAGACCCTCTAATAGAGTTTATCAAAGAGCCCTCGAGGCACAATGGTTAAGTGCTCAGCTGCTATCCAAAAGGTTGAAGGTTTGAACCCACCAGTGGCTCTGTTCTTGGAAGAAAAACCAGGCAACTCATTCTTGTAAAGATTACAGCATAGAAAAGCCTAGAGCAGTGGTTCTCAAACTTCCTAATGCCACAACCCTTTCATACAGTTCCTCATGTTGTGGTGACCTCCACAACCATAAAAATATTCTCATTGCTACTTCATAACTGTAATTTTGTTACAGTCACCCTGTGCAAGGGTCCCACAGGTGGAGAACCATTGGTCTAGAGAGCTCTGCACTGATGCATTGAGTCACTATGAGTTGGACTGGACTAGAAGGTTCCTAACAAAAACACCAACAATCATTTTTTACCATACCTTGTTAACTCAAAAAGATTAATAAGCAATTTCACAAATGAGGACATCCAGTTGCCCCTCCAAACTGGACAAGCATGAGTTAATGGTGACCTTGACCCCACGGTGTCCTCCAGTTGGTGCCATGCTGCCTTTATTCCCTCTGCCTCTCAGTTCTGTGGAGAAGAAGGGGAAAGGGAGGGAAAGAAAAAGAAAGAAATGAAAAGATAATTTTCCCAGCTTCTTCACATCACTGAATTGAACTTTACTTTTAATAAAAGTATTATGAAATGGAAATGGTGCTTTCACTATTTTGCTTTTAGGTGATATTCAGAGACATGGTGCTGGTAATTATTTGAGCCGGGGAGGTTAGTGTGCAGACTTTCTGAACATGGTTGAGCCAGCATGCCCCCTTGCAGGCCTAGCATTTCCCTGGACTATGAGAAGTTATAGACAGTCTACCCTCTTCTTCCTCTGACTTCGCTGCAAACCATGGACACACTGGTTCTGACTTGACCTGGCTCCAGTACAGAAAAAAATATCCTCCTTGCATAATTGTAGTGCTTGCATTGGAAGGCACCCAGAGACAAATCTCTCATCTGGTGGCATAATGGGTTATGTGTTGGGCTATTAACTGCAAGGTCAGCAGTTGGAATTCACCAGTCGCTCCTTTGGAGAAAGATGAGGCTTTCTTCTCCCATAAAGAGTTATAGCCTTAGATGAGTATAAAAACTCAAAATGCATTGGCAGAGATTCCACAGAGAATAAGCCTCCATTAAATCCCCTGGGACCATTCACCAGGGATGGGATTAAACCCTGCTCACCGTCAGTACATCAGAAAGTGTATTGTTGCAGATATGATTAGGTTAAACATTAACATCTTATCATTTGTCTTTACTCTTAACACGTTTTTCATTTGTTCTTTTTTTTAATATTCTGCTTTCCTTTTTATTGAAAAAAGTAACTAATGTCACTAAACAAGTAGAGAATTTGTTAAATGAGAATCTAATCGGTTATGTAAACTTTCACTGTAAACATAACACAATTTTATTTTTACAAAGAGTTATAGCATTGGAAACCCAGGAGGCCGGAGTATTTTCTCTTGATAGGATTGTTATGCACCCAATGGCAATGAGTGGTGTTGGATTTTGTTTCTTTATTGTTTTCTGTAGCTATGGTGGGGTATAGGGGTTATGTTTTGGGCTGCTAAACACAATGTCTGAAATGGCAAATTTGAAATCCAAGGGAGAAAGATGAGGCTTTCTACTCCCCTAAAGAGTTCCAGTCTCAGAGCAGCCAGTCCACAAAGAGAACAACATGGCTGGCCCCACTATGAGACATGATGCCCCTCAGTGACCAAGGGTGATACAGGGGACAGCACTGGAGACACAGTGTGCGAATTGCACCTAACCTGATTCCACCACACCGAGGCAAAGTGTGGTGGAGTGCAGTGGAACAGCAAGGGAATGGAGGGGCAAGGTCCCCAGGGAATGCTGAAAGTGGACTTTGGGGCCAGGTTGTGGTGCCTCAACAGACTGGATTGGAAAACACTCCTAAGGTCCAACAAATGATCCTTGAACTAACTATAAGCTCTTCTTTCTTGATGTGTTTTGTTTTGTTCTTTGTCAGTGGTTTGTTTTTGTTGTTTTGTTGTCTGGTTGTATACTGTTGCTCTGTTTTCCTCTGTCTTGTTTTCGTGCATGTTAGTGTCTCCACAGGTCTGTCTCAATAAGACAGGCTGGATGAACTATCTGGAGGAAAAACAACAGGACCAAGAGTTCCGGGGGCACTTGGGATAGGGGAAGGTGTGTGTGGGGGGGTAAGGAAGTGGTGTTAACAAACACAGGGACAAGGGAACAACATGGGACTCAAAATGGTAGTGAGGGGGAAGTGGAAGGCATGGTAGGGAATGATCAAGGGTAAGATTACGAAAAGAAGAGGTATAGCTGTAACCCAGGTTGGGACGGAGCATGGTAGTGGGACAGGAGGAAAGTCAAGGGAGATGGAGGAGAGAGCTAGGAGTCAAAGTGCATTTATAGAGGTCTAGACAAAGACATGTACATGCAAATATATATATATATATATATATATATATATATATATATATATATATATATATATATGTATGGGGAAATAGATCTATGTGTCTATATTTATAGGTTTAGTATTAAGGTGGTAGCAGGACCTTGGGCCTTAACTCAAGCACTCCCTCAATGCATGAATACTTTCTTTTATTAAATTGGCACTCTACAGTGCTCATCCTCCCGACACAACTGCTGAAGCCAAAGCTGGTGAACAAGTAAATGTGGTGAAGAAAGCTGATGGTGCCCGGCTATCAAAAGAGATAGTGTCTGGGGTCTTAAAGACTTGAAGATAAACAAGCGGCCATCTAGCTCAGAAGCAACAAAGCCCACATGGAAGAGCGCACCAGCCTGTGTGATCACGAGGTCCCGAAGGGATCAGTTATCAGGCATCAAAGATCAAAAAAATCACAATATTGGCTGCACACCTCCATGATACGATTGGCAAAGACAAACGGGTGCATAAGCAAATGTGGCGAAGAAAGCTGATGGTGCCTGGCTATCAAAAGAGATAGTGTCTGGGGTCTTAAAGGCTTGAAGGTGAACAAGCGGCCATCTAGCTCAGAAGCAAAAAAGCCCACATGGAAGAAGCACAACAGCCTGTGCGATCACATGGTGCCAAAGGGACCAGGTATAAGGTATTATGCAAAAAATATATATATACCATATATATGGTATGTATATGGTACTATATATATATATATATAAAATAGTGAATGAAGGGGGAAGTGCAGAGTGGAGACCCAAAGCCCATTTGCTGGCCACTGGAGATCCCCTCACAAAGGGGTTTAGGAGAGGAAGTGGGTCAGTCAGGGTGCGATGTAGTACTGATGAAAAACACAGCTTTCCCTAGATCCTGGATGCTTCCTCCCCACAACTACCATGTTCCGTATTCTACCTTGCAGGACTGGATAGGGCAGAGGTTGTACACTGGTACATATAGGAGCTGGAGGCATAGGGAATCCAGGGTGGATGATACCATCAGGACCAGGAGTGTGAGGGGCGATACTGTGAGAGTAGAGCGTGAGTGGGTTGGAAACGGGGAACAGATTACAAGGATCCACATGTAACCTCCTCCCTGGGAGACAGACGGCAGAGAAGGGGGGGAGGGAGACTCCGGATAGGGCAAGATATGACAAAATAACAATCTGTGGATTATCAAAGGCTCATGATGGAGTGGGAAGCGGGGAGGGAGGTTAAAAAAAAGAGGACCTGATGCAAAGGGCTTAAGTGGAGAGCAAATGCTTTGAGAGTGATTAGGGCAAAGAATGTACGGATATGCTTTATACAATTGATGTATGTATATGTATGGATTGTAATAAGAGTTGTATGAGCCCCTAATAAAATGTTTTAAAAAAAAAAAGAGTTCCATTCTCAGAAACTCACAGGTGCAGTTCTACCCCGTCCTCTTGAGTTGCCATGAGTTGGCATCAACTGGATGGCAGGAAGGACACATAACGATTCAGACCTGGGCTTAGTTTGGGTTCTCACTGAAGCAGACCCTGGCCAAAGACTTAAAGGCAATGAGCTTATTTAGGAAACTCTGAGCATGCAGGTAATGATGTGGGGTAGATTGTGAATCCAATTACAAACCTGGGAACCTGCTGCTTAATCACTTAGGAAGTCTCCAGGGGTAGGGTGTAGCACACGCCTCTCAGAGTTTTGCCATCCAAGGAGTGAGGGGCCTGGTCAGGGCTGTTCCCACTGGCATATGTTCCTCAGCACATTCAGCCAGCACCAGCAAAGGGATCTTCAGAGCTGGCCCTTGGTGACTGAGGCGAGTACACGGAATCAGGAATTTGGGAGTGAAGAGAAGGAGCACCGGGAGTGTCTGCTACAGATTGGAGACTGGAAAGTCAACTCGTTGCTCCTCAAGGGGACAGGCGCTTCCCTCTCTGGATCTCACTTTTAACATCGATACACAAAAGTCGATTCTGTGAGGGTCACAGACTGGGGACTCCCATAGCCAAATGAGGACCTGTGTGGACTCTGGTTGGCCTGATTATTCACTGCCATCTAGAAGATTCCAACTCACCGTGACCCTGTAAGACCGAGCAGAATTGCCCCTGTGGGTTTCCGAGGTTGAAATTCTATATGGACTAGAAAGTCTCATCTCCGCACAACCCCCACCCTATCCCCCACACCCCGCTCCCCAGTGTGACTGGTGGTTTCAAACTACTGACCTTCTAGTTAGCTGCCCAACACATAACCCACTGTGCCACCAGGGCTCTTTGGCCTACCTGACTTCTAACCAATGTTATTGAATAGCCTTTGAAAAAATCAGGAGCTTTTTAAGAAAACAAGAATTTTGACTTTCTCTAGAAAAATCGATCTGGCATCACTGGAACCTAAACTAGAGGATCCACAATTCCACGTGGCTCTGGGAATCTCAACATTTCTTCCTCCTGCTCAAAGTAAAATGGTTTAAGGGGACCTTTCACAGCTGGTGGGCTGGTCTCCTTTCTAGAAAGTTGCCTCTGTAAAGAAAATGCATCTTTCTTCCCTTTTACCTAGTTGGGGGTGGTGAGGGTAGCAGGAGCCATTGGGTTAAGAAAAAACAGTCGAGGTAGCTTCAGTTGCCCTGCCAGGGCTTTAGAGTCCAAGCCTTTTTTGCTCCAGCTGAGTGGCCTGCTGTTTCCAGGGCAGCCCCACCATCTGTTCCCAGATGCAGGGAGGGAGCCGACTTTCCTTCATCACACCTGCCCCAAACTCAGGCCCAGAACTACTGTCTAAACACAGAACAACTTTTTTCTGTGGCCAAATGTGGGACCCCAAATTTCTTCCCTCTTTCCCAATACTCCTTCAGTGACTTGATGACCTGGGCCAGGCTGAGATGAATTAGCTTGCTCCTCACAGCTGGCTGCTGGGTTCCAGTCAACTCCCAGAGGCCACTGGTTGTGCCCATCAGTAGAAGTGGGAGTTGAGAACCCTCAGCTCTTGGCTGAGCAGCTCTGTCAGTCTGTAGCTGTTGACTGTAGCTGCTTCTGACAGCCAGTCTAGCTGGTGCTTTAAGTCATTTCAGTCGCTCCACCTCAGCTGTGATTAGTCTAGTCTCTGTAGCCTCAGAGGGAGGGGAAAACAAAACACCTCAATTACTTTGAATCAGAGTGGGTTATCCTCTTTTAAAAGGCAGAAAGTCTGAATTGGAGGATATTTTGGGGGGTCTCTTTTATGCATTTCACATTTACAAAATTAGAACTAACAGTATTTGTTCCAGTAAGTGGATCAGAACCAACTAAGGGCCCACTCCTCCCACCAGGCCACGTCTCACTAAGAATAGAGGTCCATCACTTGTCTGGCATTTTGTGGTACTGTGGTGACTTTTGTTTTGTGTGATACTGGGAGCTATGTGATTGGCATTTCATATACCATCAGGGTCACCCAAAGAGCTTCCAGACAAAGAACAGACAATGAAGAAGGAATTGGCTGCCCGCATGGGAAGAATGAGCCATTGAAAACCCTATGGATAGCAGCAACACTGTCAGTTACTAGACCCCCCATGAACAACAGAAGAACATTTTCAGAACGTGTGCCAGAAGATGAGCTCTTCAACTTGGAAAGTATTCAAAATACGGCTGAGGAAGAGGAAGAGCTGACTTTTCATAGGCAAGTCGACCATAATGATGCAAATCGAGTATAGCTATCAGGACCTTCATTTGCTGATGGGGCACAACTCAAAATGAGGAGAAACAGTTCAAATCGTCATTAATAATTGAAACTTGGTGTGTATGAAATATGAATCTAGGGACATTGGAAGTCATTAAAAATGAAATGGAATACATAAAGATTGATATTGTAAGCATTAGTTAGCTGAAATGGACTGATATTGACCATTTTGAAACAGAAAATCTTATGGTTTACTCTGCTGGAAATGACACAATCAAGAGAAACAACATTGCATTCATCATCAAAAGGACATTTTAAGATCTATTTTAATGTACAATGCTATCTTTGATAGGATGCTATGTAGCCCCCTTCAAGGAGAACCAATCAATACAACTATTGTTCAAATTTATGCACCAACCACCCAAAGCTGGTGACACAGAAATTGACTAATTCTACCACCATATTCAGTCCCAAATTTGTCAGACTTGCTATCAAAATGCTATTGGAATGCAAAAGTTGAAAACAAAGAGGAAGGATCAGTAGTTGAAAAATATGGTCTTGGTGATAGAAACCAAGCTGGAGATCGCATGACAGAGTTTGCAAGACCAATAAATTGCTGATAGCATATACTATGTTTTCCAACTTCTGTTCTTTCCTCTTTGGTTCCTACATTTGCACTCCAATCACCAATAATTACCAATTTATCTTGATTGTATGTTAGAATTTTGCATGATTAATGATTTCTTCAAACATATGATCAATAACAAAAAAGGTGACCATAAATGTGGACTTCTCCAGATGGAATACACAGAAATCAAATTGACTACACCTGTGGGAAGAGACAATAAAAGAAGCTCAATATCAGCAACTGAAACCAGTCCAGAGGCTGATTGTGGAACAGATCAGCAATTGTTCATATGTGAGCTCAAGTTGAAGTTCAAGAAAATGCAAACAAGTACACGAGAGTCAATATACAACCTTGATAATAACCCACCAAATTTTGAGAACATCTCTGAATAAAGCACAGTGTCATTTTAAAAAAAAAGGAAAGAAAAGATACAAGTGCATGTCAGAAGAGACTCTGAAACTTACTCTTAATCAGAGAGTAGCTAAGGCAAATGGAAGAAATGATGAAGTAAAGAGCTAAAAAGAAAATTTCAAAGGACAACTCGAGAATACAAAGTAAAATATTATCACAAAATGTGCAAAGGCCTAGAGTTAGAAAACCAAAACAGATCATATTCAGCATATCTTAAACTGAAAGAACTGAAGAAAAATGTCAAGTCTCGAGATGCAATATTAAAAAAATTCTATGGGAAAAATATTGAAGGAAACATCTGAGGAAGATGGAAACAATATGGAGTCACTGTATCAAAAAGAATAGACCAACATTCAACCATTTCAGGAGGTAATATATGAGCAAGAACCAATGGTCAGGAAAGAAGAAATCCAAGATGCATGGAAAGCACTAGCCCAAAACAAGATGCCAGGAATTGCTGGGATATCTATTGAAATGTTTCCACAAGCCGATAAAGCACTGGCAGCACTCACTCATCTATGTCAGGAAATTTGGAATACAGCTACTTGGCTAACGGACTGGAAGAGATCCATATGTGTATACATACCAAAGAAGGTAGACCAACGGAATGGTCGAATTATGTAACCCTATCATTGGCATCACATGTGAGTCAAATTGTACTGAAGCTAATACAACAACAGTTGCATTAATTCATTGACAGAAAGTTACCATATTCAGCATTCAAGAGCCATCGTGGCACAGTGGTTACAGGTTGGATTGCAAACCCCAAGGTCAGCAGTTCAAAACCACCAGTCACTCCGTGGGAGAAAGGCAAGGTTTTCTACTCCCATAATGAGTTACAGTCTCAGAAACTCACAGGGGCAGTTAGTTCTACCCTATACTATAGGGTCAGGATGAGTTGTCATCAACTACAAGGCAGTGAGTTTGGTTTCCCAGAGATTTAAGCCAGATTCAGAAGAGGATGTGGAACAAAGGATATCAGATATCAGATGGATCTTGCCTGAAAGCAGTGAATACCCAAAAGATGTTTACTTATGTTTTATTAACACCCAAGGTATCTGACTGTGTGGATCATAACAAAACATGGATAGTTTTGAGAAGGGAATTGCAGAACACTTTGTCTTGCTCATGTGAAACTTGTACATGGATTAAGAAGCAGTAGCAAAAATAGAACAAGGGTAGATTGCATGGTTTAAGAATCAAGAAAGGTGTGCATCCAGGTTACACCCACTTATTATACTTTTTCAATCTGTATAGTGAGCAAATAATCAGAGAAGCCAAATTATATGAAGAAGAACACAGAATCAGATTTGGAGGAAATATTATTAACAACCTGCTATATGCAGACGACACAGTTTGGCTTGCTGACAAGGATGGGGGACTTGAAGCACTTGCTGGTGAAGATCAAGGATTGCAGCCTTCAATGTGGGATACAACTCAACACAAAGAAAACCAAAGTCCTCACAACTGAACCAATAGGTAACATGATGATAAATCGAGAAAAACTTGAAGTTGTCAAGGATTTTGTCTTGTCTGGATCCACAAGCAATGCTCCTGGAAGCAGCAGTCAAGAGATGAAAAGATACATTGCACTGGGTAGATCTGCTGCATAAGAGCTCTTTAGAATGTTGAAAAGTTAGGATGTTACTTTAAGCAGGAAGTGCACCTGATCCAAACCATGGTATTTTCATTGGCCTCATCTGCATGTGAAAAACTTGCCATTGAGTGAAGAAGACCCAGGTAAACTGTATGAATTTGAACCATGGTACTGGCAAAGAATATTGACAGTACCATGGACTGCCAAAAGAACAAACAAAATCTGTCTTGGAAGTACGGCCAGAATTCCCATTAGAAGTAAGGATGGTGAGACTTTGGACATGTTGTCAGTGGAGACCAGTCCCTGGAGAGGCATCATGCTTAGAAAAATGGAAGGGCTGTGAAAAAAGGGTGAAGGCCCTTGAAGAGCTGGATTGACACAGTGACTACAACAAGAGGACTGAGCATAGGAACACTTGGGTGGATGGAGGAGGAGCTGTTATTGTTACATTCTGCTGTGAATAGGTTTGCCATGGACCAGAACCAACTGGATGGCAAACTAACAACAACAACAACAACAACAGGGAGAGACATTAAAAAGCCAAACTCACTGCCATTGAGTTGACCTTGATTCAGAGCAACCCGTGAGTTTCCCGAGAGTGTAACTTTTCACAGGAGGGGAAAGCCTGTTTAACCTACTACTTAGCAGCCCAGCCCATCACCAGGGCTCCACAAGGATAGCGAGAAGCACTGTTAGGGCTGGATAGGGCAGAGGCTGTATACTGGTACATATGAGGGCTGGAGGTACAGGGAATCCAGGGTGGACGATACCTTCAGGACCAAGGGTGTGAGGGGCGATGCTGGGAGAGTGGAGGGTGAGTGGGTTGGAAAAGGGGAACTGATTACAAGGATCCACATGTGACCTCTTCCATGGGAGAGGGACAGCAGAGAACCGGGGAAGGGAGACTCCGGATAGGGCAAGATATGACAAAATAATGATGTATAAATTACCAAGGGCACATGAGGGAGGGGGGAAGGGGTGGGAGGGGGAAAAAAAGAGGACCTGATGCAAAGGGCTTAAGTGGAGAGCAAATGCTTTGAGAATGATTGGGGTAGGGAATGTATGGATGTGCTTTATACAATTGAAGTGTGAATATGGGTGGATGGTAATAAGAGTTGTATGAGTCCCTATTAAAATGTAAGAAAAGAAAAGAGGAGAAAAAAAATGATTAGGGCAAAGACTGTACAGATGTGCTTTATACAATTGATGTATGTATATGTATGAACTGTGATAAGAGTTGTATGAGCCCCTAATAAATTGTTAAAAAAAAATGATCCTCAATTCTATCTGAATCCTTGCCAGGGCTGCAAGTTGCCTTAATAAACACGAGCAAAAAAAGTACCTCTGGCAGCAGACCGCTCAGGTTCAAATCCAGGCTCTCTAACTTATTGACTATGTGACCTTGGACCTCTCTGTGCTTCCAAAGACTCACTTTCCAAAAGGGAAGTCATAAGCCAACTTTTCTTATTCCTCACTGGGTTGCTTTGAAGATGAAATGAGACATCTGTCTAAAAATGCTTCTGACCATCCCTTGGTTCTCAGAGCTCCACAAATGCTATGGATTATTGTTTTAAGATTATGAATGCTTTTTTTCCAAGGGTAGTGCAAAGATTAACATCAGTGCTACTTCTCTCTGACAAAATATAAATCCAAATTTCTAAATAGCAGGGTCTGAACGGATGCGCTGTTAACAGCATCTTGCTTTTCTCCCATCACTTGTCACAGTAAATCTGATAAGAAATGCTGGGCTAGGGCCTGCAGCCAAGCCCCTCACTGGCAGAGTGCAGGACCTCAGGTTGTTGGCAGGCCAAGGGGCATCACAATGGCAAGAGGAGACTCCACAAAGGACCCCTGATTCCTCCCCCACGCCCCCCTTCCCCACGTTCAGGGTGAAACGTCAAAATACAATTTTTTTTTGTCACCTGGTGAAATAATGAGCCCCCATTCCCGTTGCCTTGGTATCATCAGAGCGCAACAGCCACGTGGGGTAATCGCTGTCTCCGTGTTAATGCTGCTCAGTTCAAACATTTTCACAGGACCTGGCGAAATGAAACCCGTGCTTTCTACCTAGGTGGAGTTTGAGGCGATTCAGCCCATTTGCTTCTGCTGAAGAGGCTACCTCAGAAAAACAGGAAATAAAAACATAGAGGGTGCCTTTGACATTAGGTTTCTCGTTTTCTTCCTTTCTTCCCTACCTTCCTTTCTTCTTCTTGCCCTTCTCTTTCTCTTTTCTTCCTTCCCTCCCTTTGCTCACGTCTTCCTGGCTGCCTTCACCTTCCATCTTCCCTCCCGCACTCCTCCATTTCTTCTTCGCTCATCTCTCCCCATCCCCACCTTTCTCCTTTCCTTCCCTGCCTTTTCCCTTCAGCCTCCCAGTCCCCCTCCTTCACTCTCTCCCTTTCCTCCTTCCTTTCCCCACCTTGTTTTCATCCAGTGATTTGTACTGCTTTCTTCCTCTCATCCCACCCCTCCCCATTGCTGGAGAAACATCAGTTCCTTGTGGCGCTGGTTTTTTGGCGCCAGACCCTGTTCTTTGGGTGCTCACAAGTCTGCGTCCTGTGCGCAAACATAAGACAGACATATGATCAGGGTTGGACAGAAGATGGGATTTGACAGGTGTTCTGCACCCGAAATCTCCAGGAGGCAAAGGTAAAGTCAGGCTCCTGCCTTTAAGGTTATATCTCCCATTGTAACTGCATCCCACAGAGGCTCCTGCCTCCTGGCCACCTGAGGCCTGCTGCCTGCCTTCCTCTAGCTCCTGGGGAATTGAGGCAGCAGTGGCAAGAACAACAAAAATCCCCAGGAGTTGACAAGAAGGGAGGCTGCTTTGCTCAAGAGAGGGCCCCCTCACCCACCTGCATGTTGTTGAGATGCAGGTTCTCATCACTGTGGCTGGGCAAGAAACGCCCCCTCGGCCAAACGCAGTGGCTTCAAACAAGGACCATCATCGTGTGGTTGCTGGGAGGCCACTGGGTCGTGCTTGGAGTCTCCCATGAGTTGGCAGTCACATGGGAACTGGGGCAGAGGCCTCTGGTGACTCCAGTGCGTACACGTGCACTCAGAGGGCTGGCAGCTGAAGCTGGCCGTTAGCTGGGTGCTTAGCTGGGTTGTTGGTTGGAGTGTCTCCACGTGGCCTTTCCAGGTGGCTCAGGCTTCTTTCAGCATAGTGTCTGGGTGCAGAGAAGTGTCCTGAGAGGTAGCACGTGGAGGCTGGACATTCTGAGGGTGAGCACTCAAGAAGAAGACTTTGAAGGGATTTTTCAGAAGCTGTGAAGCACTTTGGGGGAGGGAAGGGGGTTGCCCAAACTAGATGTCACAGTGTCATCTTCTCCATAATCTATTGGTCACAGAGGTCATGAAACATCCCAATTTAAGGGGAAAGGGCATAGACTCTACCTTCCTATAGGTAGCCTGTCAAGGAATTTGGGGGTCACATACGAAGACTGGGAGACCCTGGGTGGCACAAATGGTTAAGGACTCAACGTATCAAGTGGTGGGCAGTTGCACCCCTCAGAAGAAATAAATAATGGCCTGCTTCTAGAAGCCCACAGGCTTGAGAATCCTGTGATGTGTAGTTTCTCCCTGGCACCTAGGGGGTCCTCGGGAGCCAGAACCAACATAACAGCAACGGGTTGGGTTTTTGTTGGTTTTGTTTGGGCTAATATTAAAACGACTAGTATGAAATTATATATGTATTGTGTTTAACTCTCAGGACTCTGATTATGCTGAAGTTGAACAAAACCGTCTGCCTCTTCTATGAACGCCAGCCAATGGAGGCAAAGGGTGAGAGTCTAGAGGAAGAATGAATGTCCCATTCCCGTCCTTATGTTTCAGTTGTCCTTAAAGGGCACAGGGGACAAACCAGATGTCTTTGATATGATTTTAGCCTAATGATGTGCTAGTATGATGATGAGCAGCCTGAAAAGTGGTTTTAACTAATGTGATCCAATATTTGAAAAGTTGACGATTTCACATCGAATTTTATATTCTCAGCATCTCAGTTACAAACAGAAAATCAGGCCTTAAAATCCTTGCATTTCCCCAAGGCAACAACAGTCTGGAGCTAGAATTTGAATGTCCCCTATGGATGAGCTGACACGTGCCTGTTAACCACAGTCCCCATCCATCCCTATTGCCCCCAACACAGAGGTTGGCTACTAGTATCCTTTATCTATATGGCTAAATAGGTTAGTTGGTTTGGATTGGGTTGCTAGTTTTTCCTTTTTTTTTTTTTGCTTACTTTTGATTTTTGGGGGGCTAGGAAATGGTGTGTATTTTGGTACCATGTCTTCCAAAGCGAGAAAATAAAACCCAGTAAGCCAAGAAGGTCAAACAGTCTAGATTAATGATGAAAGGAGGAGCCCTGTTGGTGAAATAGATTATGAGTTGGACTTCTAACTGCAAGATCAGAAGTTCGAAACTCCCCCCACCCCACCCCCACTCCCTAAGAGAAAGATGAGATTTTCTACTCCTGTAAAGATTTACAGCCTTGGAAACCCACAGGGGCAGTTCTATACTCTGTCCAAAGGGTTGCTATATGTCATAATTGATTCCAGAGTAGTGAGGTTTTCTTGATTGATATAAATAATTTTTGGTGAGTATTGAAAAAAACCAGTCAATATTATTTTTAATATACATCAAAGAAGGTCCACATTAATTGTTCACACAACCCTGCCACCTTCTTTCTTTATTCCCTTGCCTCTCACTCTCCTTTCTTCCTCCCTATGGTCTTTTATCTCATTCTTTTTCTTTCAAGGGTTAGCCTAGGAGTGGGGAAGTCTGAGTAATTCTTAACCAAAAGACTAAATTGGTTTTATTGTTGGTGTTATTACTTGGGTTAAATTTTTTCTTTTCTCTTCTTCTATTGGTTTGTGTTATGTAACCCAGAAAATGGGGAAACATTTGGAACATGAAAACACTATCCTTTCTCAGTAGACTACAAGCATTAAAGGCAACAGAGATAAATACTCCAATAATAAAAATAACATACAAGGATAGCTAGAGAGATAAATAGATAGATAGAAAAACCACAAAATCTGAGCAGTTGTGGGAAGGAGAATGGGACTAGCCCCATGAATAAATATAGGTTTGCCAGAGAATAGTTCTATATACATATTAGCATATACTACAAATATGTCCATGAATATAATAGTACATCCAGGAGGCATAGTTATGAAAATGTCTTAGGTATAACAAAACCCCTTGAGGGAGCGTGTCCTAAATATGGGGGATCAGGAACATAGCTCTGAGAGACCTCAAGATCAATTGGAACAAACTAGCTCACAAAGACAATGTTCTGTATCCATCAGGGAAGTGACAGGGGTCTTCAAAAGCTAGTGAGTAGCAAACTAAAAGTCGGTTCTTGGTCTCACCCTATGTGTTGGACAGGGTTCTCTAGAGAGACAAAACCATATTGCTAGTAATTATATATAAATATATTTATAAAGCTAGATATACAATACAAGAAATGAACCACTAAATTATATACAGATAGATAACACAAGAAACTAACAGTGAAATTATAAAACAGTGAGACACTAGCAGTCCTTTAAGGCTTGAGAGCCGCCAGTTGCCAGTCCCTTTCTGCAGAGAGAGCTGGGCTATATATACCCAGGCAGCAAACAGCAAGGCAAGTCACCAACTGTCACCAACTGTCGGTCCCCAGCTCCAGAGATGAACATACCAATCCTGTGGGATTAAATGGACCTCAACTTACAGCGACACAGTCCACAAGCTAGGCATCCCACAGGTAGTGTACCCCATTAAATTGAGGCACAGAACAAGCAAGGCGAGGCTCACGAAACCATCTATCCCTCTGCCCTTCGATTAATCCTACTTGTGTTTATCGGCTAGGCTGGCACTATAAACTATTGGACCCTATCTGGAGCAAATAACAGTGAATAAAATCAAGATGCCTGGCAACAATTAGTCCAAATCAGTAATGGACTATGCGTACCTCAGCCTCTATGATGCTAAGGTCAGAAGAACTAAATGGTGCCTGCCTATCACAAACAGCTGCTCTGAAAGGGATCATGGTACATGATCCTAGATAGAGTGGGGAGTAATGTGTCAGAAAACTGAAAGTCATACTACTACTACCAATAGTAATAATAATAATGATAAAAGATGAGGTTTATTGGTTAGATAGACTAGAGAGATCCCCACTACTATGGTCCTTCATCACCCTTCAGGTCTGGAACTGAATTCCACCCCCTGAAAAATAGACAGGTTTATAAAGTGAACCTTATGAGAATCAAAGGTTGCAGCCCTCAGTATGGATTACAACTCAATGTCAAGAAGACACACATCCTCACAACTTGATCAATAGGTACCATGATAAATGGAGAAGTTTGTTGTTTTTTTATTTGTTGTTATTTGTTGACGTTGTCATGGATTTTTGTCTTGATGAAGTCTATAATCAATGCTCTTGGAAGCTGCAATCATTAGATCAAATGACGCATTGCATATGGATACATTTGGTGCATAATACGTCTGTAGAGTGCTAAAAAGCAAGGATGTTACTTTGAGGACTAAGGTGCACCTTACCCAAGCCATAGTAATTTAAATTGCCTCATAAGTATGTGAAAGTCAGACATTGAATAAGGAAGGCTGAAGAAGAATTGATATGTTTGAATTGTGGTGCTGGTGAAGAATATTGAAAGTAACATGGACTGCCAAGGGAACAAACAGATCTGTCTTAGAAGAAGTATGGTCAGAGGGCTCCTTAAAGGCAAGGATGGTGAGACTTCCTCTCACATACTTTGGTCATGTTATTAAGAGAGACTAGTCCCTGGAGAAGGACATCATGCCAGGTGAAGTAGAGGGACAGTGAAAGAGAGGAAGCCCCTTAAGGAGATGGATTGACAGTGACTGAAACAAGGGGCTCAAGCTTGGGAACAATTAGGAGAATAATTCAGGGCTAGGTAGTGATTCTTTCTGTTTGGCATAGGGTCAATGTGGGTTGCAACTGGCTCAATGGCACCTGATAAGAACAACTACACCAAAATGAATCATAGCACTGAGGAGCACACATTCCTCAGAACCATCAACCATTCAAAAGCTAATAGGCAGTATTTGCCCAAGGCCAAATTCAAAAGGCAGGCAAGGTTAGGGGAGAAGGGTGAATGAAAACAGGAAGCAGAGTTTCAATGGCATGAGTGATATTACATTGCAGGAGATTGTCATCAATGTCACATAAAAAAACGAGTATAAATTGTTATGTGCAAAGCTGATTTTCTCTGTAAATCTTAACCCACCTTACAATAAAAAGTTTCTCTTTTTTAAAAAAAAAAAGACACCATAGTTCATATAATAGACACAGCCAAAGATCTCCTGGACAATCCTAAAATGATCTCCCAAATGATTTGGGTAGTTAGCCCTCCCCAGGGAGTTCTACCCATTGAAACGCTGGGCGGTTATGGCTGCAATTATATTTCAGGCCAGAAGAGGCAGCAGAGGCCTGGTTGTTCAAATGCTGCAAAACTACCAGACAATGGGCAAACAGTTTCTTTCCACGGACGACTAGCGGCTCTGTCATATCCATGTCTGGTGTTCAACACTTGGCGACAGAATCCAGCCCGCTGGGTTTGGGTGGGGTCTGTTTCTCACCCATGCTTGGCTTGGGATTGTTCTATGGCATCCACTAAGTGGAGTCCTTTCCTTTCTGATGTCCCAAGAAAGCTGTTTTCTCCTTTTTCTCTCTCTGGCCCTCTTCCCAAGAACCCTGGGGTTCACTCTGCTTTCCTCTGGTTGATGTTTCTCAGGCAGTTACTTGACCTTGGTTCATCTACTGCAGGTGACCATTTGCAAGGAACTGTACCGTCCTTGGATGGTGTTGTTCATGAGCTAGGCTGTGAACTATGGGTTAAAGGTTTGAGTTCACCCAGAGGTGCCTTCCAAGAAGGGCCTGGTGATATGCTTCTGGAAAAAAACCCACCTCAGCCATGGAAAATTCTAGGGACCGGACTTCTCTAACACACTTGGGCTCTATATGAGTCCGAGTTGACTCAATGGAAATTGGTTGCTGGTATTCCTGTAAGTAGAAGAAAACAATCTTTAAGCAGTCCCTCTTGGATTCATGGGAGGAGGATGGCTTCCGCTGAGAGAACTTCTCAGGGCTCCAAGGGCTCAATGATCTTACAAAAAATGAGAGAAACGATGAGCCTGATGACAGATGATATTGCTATGCAGGCCCCGTTTCAGGATGCTCAAGTTTCCAGGTCTTTCCCTGACTCACAGTGGAGCCCTGTTAGGTTCCAAATAGAAGGTCACCCTTGCTCCCAGGACCTGGAGCCTTGTAGCTGAGCAGAGCAGTCATGATGAGAAAGAGGACCCAAGGGGGAAGTCAGAGGGCTGCTTCATTTGTCTCGTTGTCAAGCAAACAAATGTTTTGGCAGGAAATTTCTCTTCAAGAGTGTTCTGATTTCTTGAAGGAAATCTTCTGAACCATTTCCTCAGGGGAAAACCACTCAACTACCTCTGGAAGGAAGATTTTTCTCCTTCCAAGCTTACCAGGCTGTGCTAACTCACAG